>NC_056738.1:561923709-562018709 GCF_019279795.1 Protopterus annectens | reverse complement strand
CCTACCTTTTTTGGTAGTTTCCAAATAGACTGGTCGGAACCTCTCCAGGTCCACCAGCCTTTGAGGTTGTGAAAAGGGGTTTCTCTCTCTCTCCAGAGAACCACTTTCTCATTTTTTGGATAAAATACCCTTCCCCTCATTGCTTCCAAGCTCTGAGTCGATCAGAGCTACTCCACAGGGACAGCTAGTTACAATAAGTGTCCAACTGGTTCCAGTAGAGAACTTCCCCTCTCTTACGACACCTCAACTGAACATCCCACAGAGGAGGTATATTAGAAGAGAACATGTAAAAGGAGACACATTGACTCCCTGATGGAGGCACTCATGGAGGATACCAATTTTGATGAAGGAGAAGGGTCCCCCAGGTCACTACCAGATGACATCTCCTTTGGAGATATTTTAGAGATACTAAAGCAAAAAGGTGGCTGCTGTTTCCAAAATCCCTCTCCAGAAGAACTGGTATGTTTGGAAGCTTTTGGTTCTGGCCCATCTACATCTTGGGTTACCTCCACCTCCCAGTGGATGAACTGATTGATTGGTTTCCTGCTGGGCTTGGAAGGAACTGGATACCATCAAACCTGTCCTGAAAACACTTGACAAGTTCTTAGCCCTGCAAAAAGGCAGACCCCCACTGGAGCAAAGGAGTTCTGGTTGATGCTATGGTGGTGGCAGCAGCCACCAAGATGCAGCTAGCAGAACAGAGCTCTTCTGTTCAATTGCCAGTCAGGGAGTCTAGAGCACTGGACAGATATGGAAAGTGAGTATTTGCCTCAGCAACCTTTGCACTGAGGTCTCTTAATTATGTGGCCCACTTCACAAAGGTTCAGAGAGATTTGACCAAAGAGCTTTCAAATTCTCTATCAGAGCCCATGTCCACAGAGGACTTCAAAAGAATGTCCTTGCAGCTGGCCACTCTTTTGCTTTGATGAGGTTGATCTCTCACATGGCTTAAGATACCTCATGTGTGGCTGGTTCAGACATTACCCTTATGAGACATACCTGGATGAGGCTGTGTGACTTTGTGCAGCCCATTAAGATGTCTTTTATCAATGCCCCATTTGATGGTATCTCCTTATTTGGGCCATCAGTGAAAGAGACACTTACCCACAGTGAAAAAGACAGAAAAGCCCTGTCTGAAATGAGCATAAAGTTCTCTACCACTCAGTAGATCTTTTCCAGGAACCAGAGATAGGGTAAGAAAAGTTGGTTCCCTAAATCTCAAGGATCTTTACAGGATCCAGCAGGGACAGTTCCTTCAGAGGCAGAAGAGAAAATTCTAATGGGAGACATAGCCCTAGAGGAATAGGAGGCCTGCAGAACCAGCAATTCTGAGATTCTTTTCTGGACAGAGCTTTTCAGAATTCCTGAAGTGCTGCCTGACTGTTCTGCTCTGGAGGCAGTCAGGAGACAATTATCCCTGCACCCAGAAGCCTGGGAAAGTATAACAAAATATACCTGGGTGTTAAAAATCATATCCAGAGGTTATTTCATTCCATTTTTCCAAATTCCTGTTCACAATTAGAAGAAACTTCCTGATGTACCACACAGTCAGAGAAAGGCTGCAGTACAAGAATTTCAAAAGCTGCTAGAAAAAAAGAGTCATTCAACAGGTCCCACAAAACCAGATAGGATTCAAAACTTACTCATGCTTCTTTTTAGTGCCCAAGAAAACAGGGGACCTCAGACCAGTCTTGGAACTAAGAAATTTGAACAAGCATGTGAAGAAGTCAAAGTTCCGAATGTCCACAATACAGTCCATCCTACCCTTTCTTCATAAGGATGATTGGATGTGCTTGACAGATCTTCAGGATGCATACTATCATATCAAAATAGACAGATATTCCAGAAGACATCTACCACTTTCGACTGGGAGCCAGTCACTACCAATTCAGACCTCTGCCTTTTGGACTCACCACAGCCCCCTGGGTGTTTAACAAGTGTTTGCCAATGGTGGAACCTGAGACTCAAAGGCTTCTGAGTGTTTCCATATCTGGATGACTGGCACCTCACTCCCCCCTCCAAGCTTCTTCTCCTACATGTTAGGGACCATTTGCTTCAGATTTAACAGTTTCTAGGAATAACAATAAAGTATGCCAAGTCAAACCTGACACCAGTCTAGAGCCTGGACTTCACAGGGACACTTTTGGATACAAACACTCAAATAGGTTCACTACCACTTCATTACATATCCATTATCAAAATTCAGGTTAATTTACTAATCTCCCATCCATCTCCTTCAGCAAGAGCAGTTCTTCGAGCATTAGGCTATATGGCAGCAGCCATTGCACTACTTCTTTTGGCATGTTTCTTTATGCATGTCCTTGAATGAACTATAGCTGTTCAGTGGTCTATTTTATGTCAACCCCTTTTTTTTCCAGTCAAACTAACATCTATTTGCAGATGACACATCTATTGATGGATTCAGTCAGACAACAATCATCTAAGCTGACCTTTTGTTTTGCTGACCCCGTTGGCCACAGTGACTGCAGATGCTTCCCAAATGGGGTGGGGTAATTTTCTGTGAAGGACAGTCCAAGGCATGTGATCCCCCCAAGAGACCAGTCTGCATATCAACATATTAGATGAGAGCAGTCCTGTTCATGTTGCAGGATTTACAAGATGTACTCCCTTTGGGGACGACTGCATTTCACACACACAACATCAGCAGTGGATGAGGGCAAAATCATTCACACTGCCTATCTTGACCTGGCCAAGGCATTTGACACAATACCCCACTTGGGCATTGTTGACAAACTAAAGAGGTTATGTAAAAACCTGCATGTCACACGGTGGATAGCAAAATGGCTCATAGACAGGACCCAGGAAGTTGGAATTTGGGAGTCCACCTCTACAAAGAGGCCAGTCACAAGTGGGGTCTGTCGGGGTTCAGTCCTTGGACTGCTCATTTTTGGCATTTACTTCTCAGAAGTCAATGTCAATGTCAGTGGTCTCTGGCTGACTAAATTTGCAGATGATTGCAAATTAGGAGCTGTCATTGAATCTCACACTGACACAAATGTTGACCAGGAGGGGCTAACACAGGGAAACAACTGGTGTCAGAGTCATGGACTAAAACTAAATGCCAAGAAATGCATAATAGTATGCTTTGGGAAGTCATCCATCTCTGGTAACTATCATATTGACAACACATCCCTTAGAGGTGACCCAGTAGTCAGGGACTAAGGGACACACATAGATAGTAATCTAGCCTTTGATCATCACATGTCTAAAGTGATGAAGAAATCATTCTATATTGTGAAACTTATAAGCAGGGGTATGGCATCTAAGTCTAAGAAAGTCATTGTTCCACTGTATTTGGCATTCATCAGACCTATCATTGAGTACAATACCCCCTTTGGTATGTATTTAAATAAGCATATCCAACAATTGGAACGTCCACAGATGTTCCTCACTAAAAGAATACAGGGTGTAAGTAATATGTCCTATGCAGACTGCCTCAAGGCCCTATCCCTGTATTCTGTCTCCTACAGGCTTTTGAGGGGAGATCTATGCCTGGCATACAGGGCATTGTCAAACCCCACTCTGATGGACCTCCTGCATATCCACAAAACATACAGTACCAGAATTACCCATTATAAAGACTTAAACCTTGCCTGTGATATAAATAGGACCTGTTGGAGAGATAGGTATGTATCCCAGAGACTACCCGTATATGGAACAGGCTCTCCATCCATGTGAATCAGAGTTCTTCCCTAATCCAATTCAAGTGCAACTTGAATAATTGGATGGGAAACTGGAAATTCATCCCTAGTTTGGCACCTATGTCTCTGATGCAAACAGGTAACCTGTAAATAGTTCATCTCCCAGGCCCATGATTACACTTATCAAGGGTATCAGAACTCGTCAGAGATTTGAAATGCATGTCTAGGCTTAAAAAGGCTCTTGTGGTGGTTAGCCTAGTAAACACCTATGAACCTATGAACATGTTTGTAGTCTGTTACATCAGAAAACACTGAGGAACCCAATCATCTGATGTTGTTAATCTTCTTTCCATTCATCACTGATGGGTTTGGTACCCAGCCCTTGGAACTGAGTCGGCCTTTTAACAAAGCTCGTGCAAGCTAAGTGTCTACCCAGAATGCTCTTTTCCCTATTACCTCAGACCTCGTTTGCCACGTAGCCATAAAGCTGTGTTTCAGCCAAGCTCTCAGCTAAGTGGAACTTTGATATTTGTGTGGAAAATTTATATCTTCATATTTTATTGAGCGAATAGTATTTCTAGTGTGTTTTCTTCTGTCTAACCTTGTTTTTTTCCTCTCTACTCTACCCATTGTTAACGCTGGTAAACTTTCAAGTACCATTGTTGGTATGGCCTTTCCTCCCTTACTCTTGTGGTATTCCTTCAATACCATAGCTGTTATTATCTTTCCTGTTTAACCTGTTAGCTTTGGCTTTTAGTAATGTGTTTTCTTTTTCTTTACATATCACTGTGTTTTTATATTTGTGATTTCTTGAACGGTGTTTGATTTTGGATTATACGGTTGGCCTGTGGTGTCTTTCTGTCAATATGTTGGATAGAAGGGTACTTCAGGTATTAAGCATTGTGCTTCATGTAATGGCAGGTTACCTAAAGTGATTCTCATGATGACTGTGTATACTATATGGGAGTGCCCCACCTTTTGGTGCAGCCTCCGTGGGACATTTGTCAGAGTTTCCGTCAACGCACTCTTAATGAGTGCAAAAATAAACTGATTCTGAAAAGGTTACTCAAATCTCCCTTCTCAGAGGCCATTTCTGCGATGGAGGTCTCAAACCCGCCTACTAAAGACAACAAGAGATCCCACTCTGTTCCCTCCTCACCATCGGATGATCAGGGCAAGCCTGGGAAATCAGAGGTCCCAAAGTTGTCTGCCTCTATGACTCCATCTTCCTCGGCTCTAGCCATCATGGAACCTTCAATACCGGCACCAGTTTCAGCACCGGTCCTGCCCTCCGGCACCGATTATAGACCTTACTATGCCTATTTTGACTTCAGTACCTGAGGCCACTTCGGCTCAGGGCACACCTTGGACTACTTTGTTAGTTACAATTTTGTAACTGACCTTTTCAGCTCCCAGTGCCACCTCAGCACTGAGTATTGTACCGACTTCACTGGATTTGACCCCTTTACTTCCGGTCTCAAAACTAGAGACATCGGTGCTGGCAGACCTTGCACCACGGACCCGATACTCCCCTTCCATAGATCCGTTTCTGGGCCCCTTCATTGAACATCCTGATTCCCTGTCTGGAGTATCCACTAGATCCACCAGGAGCCTGTCAGAACATGATGTGGTACATCTTGTGGACCAGCTGTTGTTAGCCATGGGGATACCTACACTTTCTAAGACCCGTCCACCTTGACTTATCCACAGACTCCATCTTACACTCCTCTTTTGAACATGTTGGTTACAAAGCCTTCTGCTCTGACATCCTTCTTAGAACCCATCACCTCAGCACCTACAGTGCATCTCACTCCAGTTCTGACTTTGCCCCTTTGGTCTTCGGTTCCTCCTGAACCAGTCCTTCCTTCTGAGGATTGGGGGACGGGCACTTTGGCCCGGAGCATGGAGCCGTCTTTCTTCTCGGTTCCATCCTTGGTGCCCATAGCTGCATCTGCATCTGCATCTGCATCTGCAGCGATCCTGCTTGAGGCTCCACCCATAGGGGCAGGTTCGTCAAAGTGAGGTGTGACCCCAGTCCCAAGGTTGTCTTTCTCGGTTCTGGGTTCCTATCCCTCTTTGGGCGGGCCTACTTTCCGCGTGATGAAGAGGGCTCTTGTTTCTGGCAGCACTCCTTTGATATTGGAATTCCAGTTTTCGCCCCCTGAGCTGCAGCTGTCACAGACCACCCCCCCAGGATACTGAACAGAGAAGCTGCAAGACACCCCTCTTCAGGGTACCCACTCTTCCGAGTCCTCCTCAGAGACCCCCACTGAGGAGCCTCCTCAAAAGAGGACGTGCAAGAGACAGCACATGGACTCACCCAAGGAGTCCTTAACTGAAGACACAGACTACGATGATGGTGAAGGGTCCCCACGGTCACCTCCTGATGATGTCTCCTTTGGAGACATCCTGGAAATGTTAAAGCAGAGAGGTGATTGGAAGCCCACCAACCCTTTGTAGGAGGAGTCTGTGTTCCTGCAGACTTTCTGCACCTGGCCTTCTACCTCTTGGGTGACCCCGCCTGCTGATGAGCTTGTCCAGCTCATCATGCAGTGCGCTTGGAAGAACCCTAATTCCACTGAGGCTATCCTTCGGAGACCAGACAAAATTCTTACCCCTCCTGAGGAGAACCCACATTGGTACAAAGGGTTAGCAGTTGATGCTATGGTGGTGGCAGCAACCATGAAAAAGGACTTGGCTGAGGAAATTCCTGCTGTCCACCTGCCCAACAGGGAGTCCCAGGCAGTGGACAGACATGGAAAGTGTGCTTTTGCATCAGGAACCTTTGCTATATGGTCCCTGAATAATTTGGCACATTTTATGAGGCTCTAGAGGGACTTGATCTCCAAACTCTCTGGGAGGCTTTCAGGACAGTTGTCTGGTGAAGTCAGGGACAAAGTGGCCTCGCAGCTCGCAACCCTAGAATCATCCATGATGTTGCTTTCACATGTGACTGAAGGTGTGGCTAGAGCAGCAGGTCCGGGCTTTGTTATGAGGCTTCATGCCTGGATGCACATTTGTGACCTTGCGGATCCCTTCAAGTCTTCCTTTCTGAATGCTGCCATTGAAGCTTTGTCCCTTTTTGGCTCCAAAGTGAAGGACACTCTAGCCAGGTGCGAACAAGATGGAAAGACCCTGTCTGCCATAGGCCTATGGTTTTCCAGCCGTCAAAGTACCTTCTCCAGGAATCAGAGGAGTGGAAAAAAGCGGCACAAAAAAATCTCAGGGTCCTTTCCATGCAGCAAGTGGTGATGATACCCCCAGGGGCAGAGGGGGTAACAATTCCAGAAGATGCCCCTATAGAGGCAGAGGGGGTCCTCATAACTAAGGTTCCATAGATTCTTTCTCTGGACAGCCTTACCAGTGCTCCTGAGGAGCAGCTCGATTGTTTACCTCTGGAAGCAGTTGGGGATCATTTCTCTCTGCACCAAGCTGCCTGGCAATCTATCACCACCGATCGTTGGGTGCAGAGTATCATCACCAGAGGTTACACCATTCTCCTTTCTTGTCAACCAAACCTTCCAAGAAAACTTCCCAACATTCCACCCAGTCAAAAAGAAGAAGCAGCTTCAGAGATTTTAAAGCTATCTTAAAAAAGCATCATCCAACCAGCCCCACCAGACCAGCTCGGATCCGGATTTTACTCAGGATTCTTTTTGGTGCAAAAAAGACAGCGGACTGGAGACCCATTTTGGATCTCAGCAGCATAAAGAAGTCTGTCACCACCACCAAATTCTGGATTTTCACGGTTCAGTCCATTCTCCCCTTTTTATGAGAAGGTGATTGGATGTGCTCAGTAGACTTCCGGGATGCGTAATACCACATCAAGATGGACAAACTCTCCAGGAGTCTGCTTCAGTTCTGGCTAGGGGACAGTCATTATCAATTCTGTGCCTTGCCATTCAGTCACTCTACATCCCCCAGAGTGTTCACAGAATGCATGGCAGTGGTCACAGCTCACTGGAGACTACAAGGATTCTGGGTGTTTCCATATCTGGACGACTGGCTCCTCACTGTCCCCACTGAGCATCTTCTGGAAACAGCTCTGCATTATGCTCTTTCTGGCAAAATTGTTTGGAATAACGAAACATTGAGAGAAATCAAACCTTACTCCTACACAACAAAGAGAATTAATTGGAGCAGTGTTCAGTACTCAGTCTTGTCTAGTATCACTCCCAATTCACAGACTCCACTGAATGAGGCTTCAGCTCTGAGTGATACTCTCTCAAACAAAAGTCTCAGCAAGGGAAGTTCTTCAGGCCCTAGACTCTATGGCAGCTTCAATCCCAATAGTGCCTCTAGCAAAGCTACATATGTGGATCTTGCAATGGCTCCTTCTTTGTCAATGGTTCCCAAACCATCACCCCATCTGCTACCAGATTCGATTAACCAACTCCTGCAAACATGATCTCCTTTGGTGGAGGAGGCCAGATGTAGAACTTTGGAGCCACCCATTTCAATCCTCTCAGCCCACAGCCATTGTGACCATGGATGCTTCCCTGATGGGGTGGGGGGGCATTTCCAGGGAAAGATAGTCCAAGGCACATGGTCCACCTCAGAGGCCCACCTGCATATAAATGTTCTGGAACTGAGAGCTGTGCTGTTAGCGTTGCAGGTCTTTCATTCAGCTCTCCCTTCTGGGAAAATTTCAATTCAGTCAGACAATATGTCAGTGGTCTGGTATATCAACAAGCAAGGAGGAACCAAGCCCTATCCCTATGTCGAGAAGCCATGAGAATTTGGCAGTGGGCAATATCTTCCAACCGCTTTCTGATAGCAATGCATATCCTGTGGAGCTCCAACGTGATTGCGGCAAACTGAGCAGATGCATCCTCATGCCTCACAAGTGGTCTCTCAACCCCAAGGTGGCAACAGAAATCTTCAGCCTCTGGGGCCAGCCTTGCTGTGATCTTTTGGGTCTATATTAGAACATCAAATGTTTAATAGTTCAAATCACTAAAAGTCGACCCTTAATGATCAAACTGTTAAAACATTGAATGTTCGTAAAAAAAAAGAAAAACTAAAGGGTGTAGGCAGGGGGCAAGCCCCCCTGCACCCCCCACACTCCCGCTACTTAAATATACCAATTCTGAGACTGCACTACATTGAAGTAAATGGAAATCTCCCCCTACGGAGATTTTCATTTACACATTTGAGATTCTGAGCATTCGCTATTGTCGTGTCGACAATATCAGATTCAATATTGTCAGCTTTTGACAATGTAATATAGACCCGATCTTTTCACCTCCCTATTGAACAACAAGTGCAGCAGCTATTTCGCCCTACTTCCCCTGGAGGGGAAGTCACCAAGGGACGCTTCTATCCATGATTGGCCCACAGGACTTCTTTACGCTTACCCTCCCATTCCCCTGATTCCATAATTTCTAAAGAAAGCTCTTCGGGTGAGATGCAAGGTGATCCTCATATCTCTGTCCTGGCCTTGAGAAGTTTGGTTCCCCTTCCTTCAGCCTCACCTAGTATACCTGTCATGGATTCTGGACCCTCTACCAGATCTGATTACTCACCCCCCAAGGGTTGAGTCATCCAAATCTGTCCAGTTTCAAGCTCACAGCTTGGTTTCTCCACTTCCATTAATCGCCAGACAGGCTAATCTCTCCTCGCCTGTTTGAGACATCATTCTGGCCTCTCATAAACCATCTACCAGAAGACTATATCAGGATAAGTGGAAAAGGTTCTCCATTTGGTCCAAGGATAACATGCTAGACCTGTATTCGGCTCCAGTTACTGCAGTGCTTCAATACTTGGCTAAGTTTTTTGATAATGGAGCCCCTGCTTCTACCGTACAAGTACATCTAGCTGCAATTTCCAGTTTCCACAATGGTATAGATGACACTCCTCTTATCTCTTTTAGACTATGCAAGGCCTTCCTCAAGGGGACCTCTCATATCAGGCCTCCTGTCAGACAGCCCGTGGAACCATAGAACCTCACTTTAGTCCTTCAGTCTTTGACTCAAAAACCTTTTGAACCTGCTGCAAAGTGTGACCTAAAGTTTTTATCTTGGAAATCCTGGTTCTTGGTAGCCATCATGTCTACCAGAAGGGTCTCAGAGCTACAGGCATCGTGTATCAAGAGGCCTTATCTGGTTTTTCATAAAGACAGAGTATCACTTCGGACGAATCCATCCTTCCTCCCCAAAGTTGTTTCTGAATTCTCCTTAAACCAGTCCATCCCCAAAGTTGTTTCTGAATTCTCCATAAACCAATCCATTGCTCTACCAGTGTTCTTTCTGAATTTTGCCAATAGAGGAGCGTACTGCCTTCACTCCTTAGACATACATAGACAACTGAGATTTTAGCTAGACAGGACCAAACCTATCCATAAATCTGAACAGCTTTTCATCTCCTTTTCTGGACCCAGAATGGGAGAGGTTGTTTCCAAAGTTACATTATCAAAATGGCTAAGGGACTGCATATGTTTCATCTATTCTCTCAGTAATGCACCTATGCTAAAAGTTAAAGCTCACTCCACTAGATCTATGGCAACATCTATAGCTTTCCATTCCAGGGCTTCTATGGATGACACCTGCGCAGCAGCTACTTGGGCTAAGCCTCATACCTTTATCAATCATTACAAATTGGACTTGGTCTCCAGAGGGAGAGCTGCCTTCAGCTCAATGGTACTCAGGAATGTTCTTCCATAACTGCCGCCCATGGACCTCAAGGTAGCTTGGGATTCTGTCCCATCAGTGATGAATAGAAAGAAGATTAACAACATCAGATAAAGAAGTTATGTCTTACCATAACGTTCCATCTGTGTTGTTCATCTTCTTTCATTCATCACTCCTACCCTCCTTCCCCCTCCAAAGGCTCCTGGGAAATGCTTTGGGTCTAAGTGGTGTCCTAGGGTATTTGCGCAGTATTTGTGCAGAAGTGGCCTCAGCTTTACTTCTCTTTCTCTAGCAAACTCGATCTGAGGTAACAGGAAGAAGGGAATTCTGGGTAGAGACTTAGTCAACTTCGTTCCTAGGGCTCGGAACCGAACCCATCAGTGATGAATGAAAGAAGATGAACAACACAGATGGAACATTATGGTAAGACATAGCTTCTTTTTATCCCCTCTGCAGAGAGGCCATAAGAGTTGGGGAAGGGGTGATCTCATTAGACTGCTTTCTAATTGCGATGCAATCCTAGGGAAAACCAACATGTTAGTGGACAAACTAAGCAGATCATCTTGATGCCTCATGAGTGATCTTTAAACAAATCTGTGGCAGAAAGGATGTTCAATTGTTGAGGCCAACCTTGCTTCATTCTTTTTGTGTCTCTTCACAACAACAAGTACAGTGGGTACTTCACTCTTATCCTCCCCTCAGGGGGAGTCACTGAGAGATGCTGTAGTTTACAATTGGCCCTCCATTCTCCTTTATGCTCATCCTCCCCTACCCTTGATACCAAAATCTCTGCAGAAAGCAAACAGCTGAAGAGCTCAGTCTTCCTCATTGCCCCATTCTGGCCTTGACAAGTAGGGTACCCTTTCCTATGGTGTTACCTTTATTATCCTCCATGGATACTGGAGCCATCACCAGATCTCCTCTCTCACCCGTCAGGAATACAACACCCCAATATCCAGGCCCTCAAACTAACCACATGGTTTCTGCACTTCCAGTAATTGTTAGACAGCCCAGGGTCTCTTCCCCTGTATGTACCACTACTTTGGCTTCTCAAAAAGAATCTATTAAAAAATGTGCAAGAGCAAATGGAAAATATTCTCTCTTTGAGGTTTGAATAATGTCTTTGTTCCTTTCTCTGCACCAGTATCTGCAATACTTCCATTTTCAGCAGTCCTTTTTAGGAAGGAGTGAGTTTCTCTATGATCAAACTTCAATTGGCAGCAATTTCTTATTTTCACACAGGAGACAGAAATCATTTGTTGGCTTCATCTAAATTATGCAAAACATTCTTGAAGGACATTTTTCTTCTCAGATCCTTTGCCTCCTTGGGATCTCACAAGTTATGCTACAAGGTCTAAGAAACCTTTTGAACCTTGAGCTAAAAATGATTTAAAATTCCTTTCATGGAAAACAGTTTTCTTGGTACCTATTACTTCTGCAAAGAGAATGTCTGAACTCCAGGCTCTTACCTCAAAAACACCATACATAAATTTTCATAAAGATAGGGTTACCTTATGGACAAACCCTTCTTTTTACCAAAAGTGGTTTCTGAAATAACTTTAATCAATCCATTAACTTACCGGTCTTCTTTTCAAAGTTTTTGAATAATAGAGATTACATGCTGCATCTCTTTGATGTACACGGTTACTTTTTTATCTTCAAAGAGGAAAGCAAATTAGAAAATCAGATCAACTCTTTGTCTCTTTTTCACTAAAAGACTGGGTTGTCCAGTCTCTAAAATCACTCCAGCCAAATGGATTACAGACTATATTTCTTGGATTTATTCTCAACAAGGCATAGCCTTACCTATATCTCCCAAGGCTCATTCAACCAGATCCATGGCTGCTTCATTTGCTTCTTGGTCATGATCTATTGATGATATTTGCACTGCAGCCACATGGTGCAATATTCATACATTTGTTACTCATTACAAATTGGATATTATCTGTAGAAACAGAGCTGCCTTTGGTTCAGTGGTACTCTGGAATATCCTTCCCTGAGGGCCACTCAAGATCAACATAGCTGGGGACTCTGCCCATGGGCTGAGAAAGAATGAAAAGGACAACATCAGATTTAAGTTATGTACTCACCATAACTAGACATCTGGGTTGTCCATTTTCATTTTTCCTCAACTTCCCTCACATCCATCCCCATCCATCTTTCTGGAAAGATCTATAGCACTGTATTTCAAACCTACATTTCCGGGTTTGAGCCCTCTTTTCTCTGTCAGCTATACCTACAAGATTCTATGTCAGCAAACTCAATCTGAGTGAATGAGGATGGAATAGTGCATTGTGTGTAAACGAAGGAACTCGAAAGCCAGGTCCGAAGCCATGGGTTGAGGAAGAATGAAAATGGACAACACAGATGCCTAATCACAGTGAGTACATAACTTTTAATTAAATATGTCAGCCAGATGTCACTACTGTTGTTAGGATATGTTTGATATTGTATTTACTCTTAATCTGTCTGTAATTTTTGGCACTTTTTTCTCCAAGCTTCTACTAAAGAGTGGTCAATAAATCAGTCAGACTTTCCCAGTCAACAAATGCAAACAAATAAAATTAAGATTTGTTTCTTCCTTGCCTTCTCTTAGTCTCTGATTATATCCTAGAAATCCAGTGTATTTGTAATGAGAAATCATATTAGAATCTGCACCTCCACAACTGTAGGCCTACATCAGTAGTAGTGTGTACAAGTTGTTCTGTTCTTCCTGATTCTTTGTGAGGGTCATTTGTAGCCCAGAGAATTGTTAATGAATAATGAAATGAAAGTTATTAAATGCTTCCATTACATAGTTAGGCTGATTAACACTGGTCTGTCTGCTTGACGGGCTTATTTATGTGTGGTGGACTGGTTTGCAAGTTTTAAATAATCATTCATATGGCCCAGCACATCTATGAACTTTTTGATAAGTGTGTATTCAGCACCCCTGCTGCCTTTGATGTTGATCATCTGTTAGGTGAAACCGTAACTTTACAGCCCAATGTTTAATATTTATGGGTTTAGTGTTTTAGATGCTTTCTCAAGATTTATTGCCAGGAGATTATTACAGAAGATGGTCACATTTCCTTGATTGTTAATAGAAACTATCCTATCTAAATGTTTTCCTGACTCATTTGATTGTGCTTAATATGCTGTACCAAAAATGAATCATTTTATCAGATAAAATGTAAATAATATACTGGCATCCTTTGTCACGTGAAAACAAAATTTGAAGACCAGTGCTTCATTTCATCAAACTGAAGACTTTTTCACGGTGAATTTGCACTGTACTGCAAAACATGAAGCACACCGATTCTGCCCTGAAATCTTGAGAAAAATAACCTTGTTATAACAAAGTTCATATGTAAGATTCTAGCTGTAACAAGCTTGTCATGCTGAGGTTTTTACATATGAATCTCATTAATGTAGCTTGTGCTATCACATACATGGCAATCTGTTCAGAAATGGATCAGGCATACATATTGCAGTCAGCAAAAAAGTGCATTTGTTCTCAGCCAGTAGCTTTAAAAGCTGTTGGACTATACCCCTTCGGATAGACCTTGTTTGGAGGAGCAGTTCCTCATTTTGCTTAATGAATATTTACTCATTTTGATGAACAGTTCCCCATTTTCCTTCATAAACCTTCCAGATTCTGCAACAAAAGGGCCTGTAATGTGTATAGTTTTATACACTCAATGTTAAGATTCCAAAGCAAACAATTCAAAGTAAATAAAATGGATGTAATGTGTACAGTTTTGTACACTCAATATTAAGATTCCAAAGCAAAAATTCAAAGTAAATAAAATGGAAACATACTAGCCGATCAAATTATAACAGAACATAAATGATACAGTTCATTGGATAAAGTTGTTAATCCTTATTTCAACATTTTGATTTACTTGGAAAATTGAAGGTTAACAGTTATGCATTGTTTTTGATTGCCAATTTTTTTTTTTTTTTACTTTTTTTTCTTTTTTGTTTTGTTAAACTAGTAATATATTGCTCCTGCGGTGACTTTATTGAATCCATCTCTCAATCACATATCAGCTTGATTATGATTTGAGATTTAATCGTAATTCTCCAGTTTATTTCAGAGTATTTGCTATTGGATTTGCTTGTATGTCCTGGCAGTGTTGTCACAAAGGGTTAATGTAAGCTGAAGAAGTTCAGCACATGGATAATTGCTGCAGTAGCCTTAGTTACATGGGTTATATTCTGTCAAGGATATAACAGCCAGATATAACAGCCAGTCAACTTCCAAAGCTTCAGGGCACCTTACATGCACTCAAACCATTAGGCAATTCATGCTAAGCTGCCTAAAAATACATGATTGAGTGCCAAGGCATTCAGAGCTTTCTTACCCCTGAAGAGAGTGCTCCTCTGTGGGCTTCAGAGGATCGACAATCAGCTTGTGCGGAGCAGATAAATTTCCTTTGGGAAAAACATTCCACATTAAAAAACATATTGTTTAAATGTACTGTCCTGTTTACAAAAGTTGTTTTAATCTAGGAGTTTACAGAATGTCTGTACTTTTATACAGGAGTGCATTATTTTCCAGTTTAAAAGTAGTTTAAAGTTGTTAACTAACTTTGCTTTCTGCAAAAAAATTGTGTTTATTTTATTTCCGGGGCTAGTAAAGTGTATTAAAGTGCATTCTACTGTGTTTTTGTAAGAAAAGTTGCCCTTTAACATATCTACTTTTTTACTGGCTAATTACTCTTGTTTTTCCTAGGACATAGGCAGCATTTTTGGCTTGACCATAGAACAAACTGGCAGTCCCACAGTTAGTCCTTTTTTAGTCACAAAAAGAAAAACTTAAACAAGCAGCATTTGCCATCACAGAAAGCTAGCAATTTGCCTCAGACAAAGGTGGGTGACTCTGCTTTGGCCAAAGATGATTCCTCAGACCACTCATCTTTTACCCTGGATCTCTCTGGTGTACCACCTATAGCCCCTAGGGAATGGGGGTGGGTAACCATGTCTTCTGCTGCTGTTTTGGACCCCTTAGTGGGCAAGGAAAGGCAACTCTTGTCAGCTTTGGAAAAGAGAACAGGGAAGACTTCCCTGTTTAGTTAGAATGTTGTACCAATCCCTGGGGAAGCTGCTGCTGCCATTTACACCTCCATTGGTCCCATTTTTCCTGTCAAAAAGAAACAGAAACATAAACATATACCTGCTCCTCCTGACATTTCTCTAGACAGCAGTATTTTACTTGATCTGGCGCAGGGTCTAATTCAGACTATTGATCCTTCTTGTAAGGTGGTAACAGACATATTTTACTTGATCTGCTAATGCTCCAATTCAGGCTTTTGATCCTTCTTGTAAGGTGGTTTCTGCTTACAGAAAAAGGGATGCCTCTTTTCCTGAACAGATTCAAAATTTTGAATCTGGACAGGAAAATGAAGGTACATATGCAGGGTTTTCGCCTTAGATTTCTGATTCAGATTCATATGAGAGCACAGTATCTGATTCTCCCTATGGGCATTTCTCTTTCTATGATACTATTTCCAGAATATGCTACTGTTTTCAGTGGGAAACCATTAAGGTTTCCCAACCTCTTAGAAAATACTCTGAGCTGTTACAAATATGTCTGGAACCTTCACCCATTCCTCCAGTGCTATCAGCTTTGGAGGATGTATGTGTCACTGTTTGCAATTTTCCTGAGAGCCTGCTGCCCCTAGAAAGGCAGATAGATTGCATAAGGTTCCTCAGTCTTTTTCAGTTTTTATACATTCATGCCAAACCTGATATAGCAGCTATAGCGTTAGTTAATCTTATTGCTGATTTGGATGGAAAAATAATTGAAAGTAAAAAAAAGTGTATGCTTCTGCAACACTGATTTTTGGAATTTTGATTTGTTGGGCTCATATGTTAAAATTTATTCTGACTAATTGTGAAAGCATGAGTAACATTTTGTTTGCTGTTTCTTCTTGTGAGGAAAATTCTGCCTTAAATAGTTTAATTTATTTCATTTTACAGGTCACAACTCAATTGTTTAAAGTGTTTGTATGACTCTGTTGGTACTTCTTCCAGAGCATTGGCCACTGCTACTGCTTTTGAGGAGGTCTGCCTGGCTGCATTCTCAGAACTTCATTGATGAGAAAAGTAAGATTTTTAATTCTGCCTTGGAGGGAGGTTTCATTTTTTTGTCCTCTGGTGCAGAGGTTATCATGTGGTGAGATGGGTAAGCTGATACAGGGAATCTCTAAGATTTTTCAGCCATTCTTTTGCAATTTTTCTAAGGGATTCTATAACTCCTCAACCAGTTTTGGCAGGAAACAAAATAAACAGTCTCATTAAAATGCTGGTAAATTGATGTTTATAATGAAATGGCAAGGAGGTTCCAAAAAAAACAAAACAGGAACACCCCAAAACGAAGGACAGTCTAACAAGTCAGAATAATTTTTTTAAGTACCTTGCACCCCCCCACCAATACCAGACAGTCCTTTTTCCCTTCCAGAATCTCCATTTCTGTCTTTGGCAACAGATAGTTTCAGTTAAATGGTTTCTGATGATCATTCATCAAGGTTACAGACCTCATTCCTCTATTTTCCCCTGTCCTTTAACATAATGTTGTCTCAGTGAGTGATAGAGACTGGTTCTTCCTTCCCAGGTTGGGAAAGGTTTTTAATGAAGGATGTTTTGGTGCCTGAGCTGCTCCAGTGGCATAGAGGGATATAGCCCTGACTATGGTCTCACTGACTCGGGTTTGATTAGTGGGTCGGATGACTGATGGAGCAGTAGTGAGGGGATGGGCATGCCCATCTAAGGTGGGAGGGCACTAACTGATACATTGGTTAAGGGGAAGTATGGTCCAGTGAGGGGAGTTGCTCTCCAACGTAATCAACGAGAGTGGGGGTGGGGAAAGGGAGGGGGTAAATTATCCATGAAACAAATACCACCAGACTGCAGTACAGTTTAGCTGATCCCCAGGACACCCTCAGAACCCATGTACAGAGACATCAAAAACAGAATAAGTAAGTCCAGGGGAGTTGGAGAGTACCTGATAGACCCAGAGTGGACATTGGGTACTGGGGGCTTGGATGGTGATGGTAAATATAAGGTCCAAGGGAACCATCAAAAAGGATGGCTTTGGTACCAATGAAGGAAAATGCCTGGAGACAAGTTCTGGATCTTCCTTTTCTAAACCTGTTTGTGATAGTGCCCAAGTTCTAAATACTGTCACTTCACAACCTGCTACCCCTTTTTCCTCATTTACGTTTCCTGGTAACACTAAATTTAGAAGATGATTACCATCACCTCCCTGTTCACCCAGACTTAGTGTTTCTTAAGTTTTTTTGTGACTGGAGTACACTATCAGTTCACTGCCTTAACCTTTGGGCCATCCACTACATCAAGAGTATTCACAAAGTGTCTAGTTCCAGTTATAGCTCATTGAAGGCTAAAGGATATCCACATTGTTCCACATTTTGACAACTTGTTTATCTTTTCAGAGTCTTTTTCAGAGTGTGAAGATTCCCTCACTTGGGCAAGAGATCTATTACACAAGCTGGGATTCAAGGAGAACATTCAAAAGTCTATTTTTTCATTCTATCACACATAATTATGGTCATGGGGTGTCTGCTAGACATCTCAGTTCAAAGAGCTTTTATTCCACAGGAAGTAATTGATTTATATTTAGGTCTATTTCTAGGGTTTTCTCTTAAGACTTCTGTCACCGCAAGAGAATAACTCAGAATATTGGGCCTCATGGAATCCATGACTCTCATGATACCTCTTGCAAGACTCCACATCTGATAAATAAAAATGATATCTGAGGCATCTTTTGTCCCAACACCAATACCCATTATGGTGGAGAAATCAAATTTCCATGAATCCAGGTCCCACAGATGCCTCAGACATTGTTTATGGGGTAGTTTCAGGAGGGATAAAAGTACACTATGTACGGGACATTAAGGACAAAGGCAAGCACATAAATATAAAATAGATGCTTGCTCTGATCAAGGCACTTAACTGAATCATTTTTGGTCCACTGGACTTCTTCAAACTGTTACAGACAATACCATAGTCATGTGGTGCATCAACAAGCAAGAGGGAACCAGGTTTTACCCCCCTCTGCAGACTAGCAGTATTAACTTGGGAAGTAGCTTCACAGAACAATCTCACTCTAGATGCATCCTACATCCCATCAGATTAAACTTGTTTAGTAGTCAAACTGAACAAGAAAAAGACCATCCCAACTGGAAACTCCATCAGGGAGATTTCCAAGATTTGGTCCATCTGTGGGGAATTCCTTGGGTAGGCCTCTTTGCCTCCTTTCTGACCAGTCAGCTGGCAAAATTCTCCTCCAGGACTCCATGAAAGAAGGCCTGGAAGATGGATGTCTTTTCCTTTCTTTGGACAGGAAAGTAACTGTATTCTTTTCCACCCTTTCCACTGATATCCAGGATATTTCTGAAGATTCTGAAGGACTCTCCCAAGATAATTGTGATGACTCCCTTCTGGCCCAGCAACAGCGGCTGTCCCATCTTCTGAAAATGCCAAAGGGCAATTACCATAAACTTCGTCACAGAATGGATCTACTCACATAAGAGCAAAGGTGTTGGATACATCCAGATCACAATTAAATTCAGCTGACTACCTGGATGATAGGGTCTTAATTCCCTTTAGCCACCTGTTTACTGTGAATGTGCATCAGGTATTAATGGGGGCAAGAAAGCCTGCTCCTGGAAAATCATATTCTAGTAAATGTAAAGGGTTTTCTAGTTGGTGCCATCAACATAACCAACACTCATTCAGGGCTAGTGTTTCTCTTTTTTGGCCTTTCTTACTCCTGCATCATTGTTCACTTATTAACAATTTCAGCATTGAGTCTGTACATGGATTCCTGTCTTTCAAGGCATTCTCATGTCAAAGTGCTTTTGAAAGGCATTCTGCATAAAAGACTTCCAAGAAAACTGCCGGCTCCTCTGTGGGATCTTAATTTTGTGTTAATGAAGCTAACACTTGCTTCATTTGAAGCAGCTCATCTGGCTGACTTGAGGTTCTTAACATGGAAACTGTTTTTCTGAGTGCTTTGACTGCAAATCTTGGTATTTTATGACTTTGTGTATCTCTGTATGTAAGATACTGTAGTCACTGGAGGTAGCAGTTTCGGGTCTATATTATTTCACCGAATGCTTAAAATAGCGAATGCTGTTTAATCGACCCATGAAAGTCGAAATCCCTAAATCTCAAACACATGGAACAGTGATTTTTTTTCCCCAGGGAAAAAAAAATCCCTGATCCGTAAAAAAAAAAAAAAAAAAAAATCTAAGCGCAAAATAAAGCGGGGGGGGGGGCTTCGCCACCCCCACACCCCAGTGTGGGGGGATGTGTTCCCTACACCCCCCTACTTCAATATACCAACTGTGGGATTGCACTACAGTGGAGGAAATGGCAAAGTCACAAACATGGCCCAGTGATTTTTTTGCCTTGGGGGAAAAAAATCTCTGTTCCTCGTGTTCGGGATTTAGGGATTTCAACATTATTAGGTCGATTAAACAGCGTTAGCTATTTTAAGTGTTTGCTGAAATAATATAGACCCACAATTTCAGTGATTAATGGTACTTTTGTCTTTCTTTCATGGACTAATATATCATGTTTACCTGTGTCTGTTTTTTGAACTGTTGTGAATGGGTCATCCCACATGATATAAACTTCATTCTTCTGTATAATGCTTTGTGGCTCATGTTTCCAGTGCTTCTGAACTACTTCAGTATTGTTGGGGTATACATATACATAGTTTTTACTCAGGGCTAAATATTTGTGTAAAGATGTTAATGCTTTTAGACAGAAGTTAAATACTGCATCTGGGCCTGAGTTTTTCCAGTTAGGAGCTTTTCCTAATTTTGTTTCAATTTTTCTGGCTGTTACTTCATCCTATTTCATATCCTATACATTTGAACTTTTGTTTCTTTTACTTATTCTATCCATTCTATTCTGCTGATGTTACTTGAACTGTGTGCCATATGAAGTTGCAAAGAATGTGAAAACATGAATAAAGAAAATTAAATAACTTAATTTTGTAAATGTGAAACCTGATAATTAAGGTTGTTTCAGGCCATCTATTATATATAAACAATTTTACCATTCTGACTGTAAAATAAAATGTCGTCCTCAACACATCCTTTCCATTTTAATTTCTCCTTCCCCAGTACTATTTCCAGAGGTTCAAGTTCAATGTTTTTAACCATAAGAGTATTTATGCATTTGTGAGCAGGTATGTTTTGTGAAGGGATTGAAATTTGCCTCCAGTTTCTAATTAGTATGCTTCTGAGTTTAAGAAATTACCAGAAATTTAAATTCACCTGGGGATATTTATCTTAAAAATCTATAAAAGACAAAAATTGTGAGCTAGTTTTGCCTATTGCACCTTTTATAATAGAATGCCTGCTTTGATCCAGCTTGACCATCAGATTGTTTTTCCTTCAACTTCTATCCATATATGGAATATTGTGTATGATTTATGTGCTTGGAACTTTTATTCCATTTACTTATTTCATAGCAACTGCCTATTCCCCAAGTTAGATATCTTGAAAGATGGTGTGTTAGTAGTTGTCGATCTAACTAGGTAACAGAAATGGATTTCTGGTGATGCCCAAAACGGGTATGCTGGATCTCAGGCTAAGAAACAATGCCAGCCTATTGAATCTGCTCCATATGCAAAGATGTTAGGAAAACCAAACCCATCATTGCTTTTTGGTTTATAAAGCTTACACTTAGTGATTCTTGGGTGTTTACCATCCCATAAAAAGTCCCTAGTGAATGTTGATTACTTTGCTGAAGTCAAAAAGGAAGCATACTGCAGATGATTTAATATATATGTATTAGTGGTTTGGGAATACTTTCTACTAGTTTGTCATTTGTCCAAAGTCATAGTAATTCCTACATATAAGGGAAGATTTGCATGGGTAAATCATTATTTCAGGGTGATTTGTTGCTGCTTCTTACAATATGCTTAAAGACCAGAGAAAGCAGTCACTCCTCTTAAAGTAGAAAAGATCGGGTTAATGTAATTTAGGAGGCCCTCGACCAAATTATACAGTTATAAGCCTACCGGGCTGTTAAATTAAATCCATTAGTCTTTTAAGTGAATGCCACAGGAATGTGTATGATAAAACAGTTTGTCCAAACTAAAGGCAAGTGAAAATTGTGTGTGTGTGTGGGGGGGGGGGGGCATACAGTAACTGATACTATTTTATAAAACATGAGGGGATCTACATTTCTTCCATATATAACAAAATAAAATCCCACTGGATAGACTCAGAGGCTTTGTTAAAGTCAGCTAGTACTGCAGCAGTGGGTGTTTGGCTAAGCTGGATTGTATACAGATTCTTGGTATGTTCAGCCATACACTTAATAACCAGGCCCTCTTTGTCAACTTTTGCTAAATAACAGATGATTAATGCAACAAAACTGGAGATTATTTTTTTCCAGTCTGTTTGCTAGAAATTTGGCATGACTGTAAAAACAGGATTGGGCTATAATTGTTTAACCTTTATTCTAGTAGAGCCTAGAGGAAAAATTTTGCATTCTGTCTATTTATGAAACACTAAAAAGAGGACTACTTGACTAGAATCTGAAATGCTTAAAAAATGGTCTATTATCCCATCCAATCCCAGTGCTTTTCTTCCATTGTAATCTTTGTATATTTTCACTAAACTAATGGATTTTATTTAAAAAAAACAATGTTCTAGGAAGATAGTTTTTATAGTCAAAACTTAGAAATGAACAATTCTATAGCTGCACACCGAGTAAGCTGGTGCTTTCACAAAACTGGCTGATAAGCCTCTTTTAGGATGTCACTGATGTTCATGAGATCTGTATGTAAGGTCTCTAGTGAGTTCCTGAAAGCACATGTTGTATTTTTTATGTCTTTCTTCAAACTTACATGGTAATACTTTTTGTGAGATGATGTATATTCTAAGCAGTCTGCCAGGCTGTTGCAATTTCCCCCTTCATTTTTCCTAGATGTTTATTCATTTCACAGAGCATTTAACTGTGCTCAGCCTTAATATCCACAATACGTGAATTGGAGGAAGCTTTGGCTAATTATACCATCATATGGAAAATTATGTACAAAAGCTACAGACAGTAATATTTTACCCGACATAGTCTAAGTTTCAACATTTGTTATAGGATATTGTTTCATTTCCCCATGGACACATTTCATTTTGTCACTTATTTTTATGTGTCTAGACATAAGGTTCATTAGTAACTGTGACCATGTTCCCAGAATCTAGTATCTCCTGCAGTTCTTCCCACTAACCAGTACATTAGCTTTCAATAATTTAGTAGTGTCACAAGGACAATGTGTTTATTTTACTACATCTGTGGCTCCTTTATCAGATATGGGTACATTTTCATTATTAGCATGGTGGTCAGCAGTCACATTTTTGATCAGAGGAAGATTTACATTTTATGATCAGCATGTTGGATAGAAATCCCATTTCTTGTTAGGTACAACATTTCTATTACTAGTTAGACAGTGCCTTGCAATGAGACCCCCTTCTCAAATTTATAACATGCTATTTCATTTGCTGTTTTTTGTGTTTACAGACATCTTCATTTTCTTAATTACAGGTTGCTTAAGTTTAAATAATGCTTGATTAACTAGTAATCCTTCAGTTAACAAAAGAAATCCATCTATTTATCAGTACTCTAAAGTCATTCTGAAAATCCCAGTTATGTAAATTACTTCGGAAATTTATCAACTACTAAAATGTGTTATCATTTTACTTTTAATAAACAGCTTTGTTTCTAACCATACATTTAAAATTTGCCTTGGATCAGACAATTGCTTTTACCTTTTTGCATGATTTAAATGTTCAGTCATGACATGTCATTACTTATGTTTCAGAAGAGACATCAGCCTTAACTAGAAACTGTTTTTATCTTTTTGTGGTCCATATAGTGAGTAATGTCCATTTCCATAAATATTTTGAGTGTGTCTCCTGTAAGCTGAAAAGACAAAACTTTATACCAGCTATACTGAATCAAATTATCATGAGTGGCAAATTTTTCATACAGAATGAAGTAGACTTTATTATCTTCAGTCTTACTTAGTTTCTTTAATGTAAGGGGTAGTCTTTGGTTTGTCAGCTTAGTAGGTATCATGGCCATCTATTCTTGGATACTAATTACTTAACAGTCTACACTAGAATCTGTATGAGTTTCTCCATTTTTGCACAGTATAGCGGTTTACTTACATAGTATAAAAAACAAAACATTTTCTCAGACTCTTTTCAGGTGAAATAATTAACTTGGAGTGTGTCTTCATTTTCAGGCTGTAATGCAGGAAGGGAAAACAATGCAGTTTGGTATATAAAGATGAAATTTTGCCCATTAAAGTCACCCAAGTACAAAGTATAATGCACTGGAAACGGTTGACTTCATTAAGAGTATTTACATTGAATGATAAAAAGTCAAAAACTTTGGTTAATTCCAAATAGATTACCTCTGTACTAATTCCCATTTCCATAGTCCTAGAGATATAATTATAAAAGTCTGACAAGTTAGTAAGTGCAGAACAGCCTATCCAAAACCATGATAAAAATATGAAGCAATGCAAGATTGTTTTCTTTAAGTATGATTTAACTAATACACCTCTCAAAGCATTTACATAATATTTGTGTTAGACTTATTGGATGATAACTTTGAACTGCTGTCTTATCTCCAGGTTTATAAATTGGAGTAACTAATGATTCCTTCCAAGATATTGGTATGTATCCATTACAGATCATTGAATAAAATGTCCTAGTTAATCTGCTCACTAAATAATCCATTATGTTAACCAACAAAATTCCAGAAATACAATCTGGTCTACTTGATGCATCTTATTTAATTTTATTTGAGGCTATTAATAACATTTCTTCAGTAATATTGAGACATTTTGTCATATAATCATTTCTTTCTTCAAGAATTAGAAAATAACAATCACTCACAGCAATGTCAAAACCAGTAAAATATTCATTAAATGTATTAACTATCAGTTCATGATTATTAATCATTGACCCATCTACAAAAACAGACAATGTATTTATTTATTTATTTTGGTGTTTATGTGATCATTTTGCCAACAAATTTTCATATTTTGCCTTTTTTTCATTTCTTAAACTTAGCAATGGTAGACAGCAGTATATAAATGTCCTTGTTTTTGGCTTGTTAAACTTTGAGATGAAAGATACATTTCACTGGGTTTGTACAGTAACTTGAATCAGTTGCCCATTTTTTTTTTCTTTAAAATGATATTTTATGCATAATAAATACATTATTAAATTATTGAAGTGATGCAGAAAATATCATCTGGTAGGACTTTCATAAAAGATATGATTTACTGGATCAATTAGCTAAGTTTTATAAGCAAAATGTGTTTACTATAAATAAATAAATGTCCTTCTCTGCATGTATTCAGAAGCTACACAAATCCTTCATTTTAGGGACTCTACTTTCATTTTTAGGAACTCTGCTATCTCTCTATTCTTGTTCAGCAAGTGAACATAGCATAACAGAAGTAATTGTGTTGCAACATAAATCAGCATTCCTCTTTTTAAGCAGGTAGAAAAAGTATCTGATTTGAATCAAATCTTTGATAAAGAAGTTCGACACTATGGAACTCCTACAGGTAGTTGGTTTCTCATTTGTTGGTCTTTAATTTCCAGCCCACATTTCCCTAAGTTTTTCTTCCACTAACGGTGTTTATTAGTTTGAAAGAAATGAGAGATTATAGTCTTGTGTTTACCCTTTTAGGGCATTTCATACTTTGTCACTGAAGTATGACCACAAAGTTTGTATATTTGAGTAAAAAGAGGTGTGGGAAAGTTTCCCATGTGGGGTGCATAGGACGATGACCCCTGCAACACTCCTTGTGTTCAGGTTTAGTTTAAGGGATATGTTTCTCAGTCGGCTATGATTGGGAAGTTTGTGTTTGTAGTATTTTACCTCTATCTCTCATAGTGGAATCATACCTCATTATAAATGGAAAATATTTCCCCTTCAATAATGTATATAATTTAGCATAATTTTATTGTTTTTTTTACTTAAGTCCTGTTTTTAAAATTTGAATAAAGCTGTCAGTTTGTTTTATTCATCTGGATGCATTACAGTTTTAATACAGCACTGTAATTTACACTTCTTCTTCTTTCAGCTTTTTCCCAGTTAGGGGTCACCACAGCGGATGACCTGCCTGCTCATGATTGGCAGTGGAGTTTTTACCATGTAGAGTTGCCAGTGGATGCCCAACCTTCCACAGAAGGCACACACGCGCACTCAGATCCAGGGCCAATGTAGAGTGTCCAATGCACCTACAGCATGTCTTTCGGATGTGGGAGGAAACCGGAGAACCCAGAGGAAACCCACACGATCACAGGGAAGACATGCAGACTTGCACAGAAGGCACCCCTGCCAAGGATCGAACTGGAGAACCTCTTGCTGTGAAATGACAATCGTAACCACTGCACCACCGCAGCTGCCCACTGTAATTTACACTATACTTCAGTAATACAGTGGATTTCTGAAAGGAATTTTATATGCTTCACAAGAGAATACATTTAAATTTACATAGGATATATTGTCCCCCTCCTTCACCCTAAAACTCTTGATTAACATAATCTTCTGGTAACTTTTTCTTACTTGTGGGATATGGATGTTTTACTTTATCCTTGCTGTGAGTTTTCAGTTTATAATCTCCTGAGATATTATTTAGACTTCAGGACAAATCTGTCCTTCAGAAGTGATACTAAACAGAGTTTCTATTTGCTTTAGTTGGTGACAGCACAGATACAAGTAAATGACTGTGCATTACTAATCAAAAAAAGAGGAGGAGATTTCATTCATCATTCTCACTGCTGCAGCCTTTAGGCTATATGAGTGGTGTCATGCCTGAAGCACAGCAACTGGCCAGCTTCTACCCATACTTTCACTCTGACTGCTGGCAGGTAAACCTTTCTTGCTTCCACATAAAGAAGCAGCTCGGAGTCTTCAGATGTTATGTAGTCCTATCTTGCCGTAATTCTTACTGGATGGGTCCGACTCAGCCTATACTAAAGCTTGAGAGCTTTTTACTGGCTCGAGGCTAGCCCCTATCCCATGGTGCCTCATGGCAATTCCCCAGATCTCGTTTGCCGTGAAAGCTTTGAGGTTGTGTTTTACTGGCTCGTTGGCTAAGTGAAAAATTTTTTACTTGTTTAGTCCTTTTCTACCACCTTTTTCTGTCTCATATATATATATATATATATATATATATATATATATATATATATATATCTTAATAGTTTATTCTGTATTGTGCTTCTGTTTTTTGAAAGTTTTCAACCCCTATTCCTTGGGACTGTACAGCCCGTTTAAATAAGAGGGCTGTAGTGCTTGTTTAAGTTAGAGGGCCTCTTCTTCCTGTGTGTGTGTGAATGTTTAAAAAAAAAAAAACTTTTCTTCTTCCTTACAATTTTATTTTTTAGTCATTAACTATGTCTAAAGATAAAGATAAGGATCACAAGGATCATCACCCTTCGGGCTTCAAAAAATGCGACAGGTGTGTGCAGAAAATGTCTCTTGCAGACAGCCACACCAGTTGCGTATATTGTCTGGGCGAAGCCCATTTACAGGAACCTTGCACCTTCTGTCATGCTTTTAGTACAACAGTGTTAAACAAAAGGAAGAGAAAGCTTATTGACAGGATCTCATGACCAGTTCTTTCCTGGAACAGCTGAAACTTGGTCAGGAAGCTCCAAAATCTTCAAAGAAAAAATCATCGGCCCCGACTTCGGAGCTGACCAAAAAGTCTAAAGCGTCGGAACCAAGGAGTTCCGGTTCCGACTCTGCTTCATCTTTGGTGCAGTCTATTATTCCATTGGTTCTGAGACAGTCTTCGGTACTGAAGGTTTTGCCTGACATCGAGACTGTATCTCCTATTTTGAGATCTCCTGTTTTGGAAAGAAGGAGGTCTCCTTCAGTCTCCACCAGATCCTCCAGGACCCTATCAGATGAGAACATTGAGAGGGTGGTGAAGAGGTTGCTTTCGGATCTAGCTCTGGCTAGAAAATTGACCCCTCTAGACCCTAAGGTCTCGGAACTGTGCCCCGTACCGATCACTGTTCCTTCTCCGAGTGCTTCACTCTCGGAGCCTATTACGTCAGGTTCCTCTGTCTTTGACCCTTCGGCTCTGGAGATTCAGCCTGTTTCCTCGGAGCCAACTACTCTAGCCTCAATGGCTCAGTCTGGAGCCGAGAGTTCTGGGAGACGACGCTCTTGTGTCGACTCTGAGGGGGACAGTCACCCTGGGTTCTTCTAAGAACCAACCCTCCCTCTTGAAGCCTCGACCCAGCTCAGCTCGGCTCCCACTTCTGCTTCGGTGCCATTCCCTCTTGCTAGGAGTTGACCATCCACCCCCTCAGAGCAGAGGTCTTCTTTGGAGCGGGGGGGAGGCTTTCAGAGCTATAATGAAGGCTTTATCCTCTGCCAAAGCCATTCCTTTGGAACCTGTGTCCCACCAGCAGCAGGCAGCAACCTCTTCCCCTCTGCCACCCCCACAGCGTAGGGAACCAGAGGCCCAAGTAGCCCCCATTGGAGGCGCTCCCTCTTCCAAGACCTCCCCGGATTGTCCCACTGGAGAGCTCCCTCAGAAGAGGTTATGTAAGAGGAAACATGTCAACTCCTCTGAGTCTGTCACATCAGACACTGATTTAGAGGAATCAGAAGGGTCCCCTAGATCTCCCACTGAGGATGTCTCCTTCTCTGACATCCTAGAAATCCTTAGACAGAGGTGTGATTGGAAGACCTCTAACCCTACTGAGGATGAATCAATGTATCTTGAGACCTTTGGCTCCCGACCTTCCACCTCTTGGGTGACACCACCTTATGACCGACATTTGAGGGTCATTTCACGGAAAGCATGGACCTCTCCAGATTCAGTGGAAGCCGTCCCGAGGACCAAACAAATTTATGACAGCACCTGAGAACAAGTCTTTCCTTAGCAAGGGAGTTCCAGTTGATGCTATGGTGGTAGCAGCGGCCACCAAGAAGGAATTATCTGAGACGTCTTCTAATATCCATCCTCCTAACAAGGAGTCCAGGATGATGGATAGGTATGGGAAGCGTACTTTTTCTTCAGCAGCATTTACACTAAGATCGCTGAATTACCTGACTCATTTCACTTGTCTTCAGAGGGATCTCCTGAAAGAGTTAGGGGATACCCTACAGGGTTCAGTAGCTCTGAGTTCCCTGGATAAGATTTCTGCACAACTCTCCATCCTTACTTCCATAGCTAACTCCTTCATGAGGCTGATCTCATATGTGGCAGATGGAGTGAGCAGGTCAGCCGCAGCAGGAATAGCCCTCAGGAGACATTTGTGAATGCGTCTTTGTAATTTTACGAAATCCTTCAAGTCTTCCTTCGCTAATGTTCCCTTTGATGGTTCATCACTTTTTGGACCCCAAGTGAAAAAGACTTTGACTAGGTGCGAGCAGGAAGAAAAAACCTTATCTGCCGTTCTAGTCCGTTTCTCTCTCCCATCCAGACCCTATCCCAAGGATAATACAGGAGGGAAAATGTGGTTCCGCAAATCCCAAAAAGGTTTTCTTCAGGCACAAGGCCAGCCCTACCCCAGGGGCAGAGGGGGAGGATATAATGGAAGACGCCACCCTCACGGCAGAGGAGGTCTGCAACATCAGGGAGACAGAGAAGCTTTCTATGATCGTCCCTTCCATCGACCCTGAGGGGTTGCCTGACTGTCCATCTCTGGATGCAGTCGGGGGTCATTTATCGCTGTACCCAAGCGCCTGGCTAACTATCACTCAAGATTGTTGGGTACACACAGTAATATCAAGAGGTTACCTGATTCCCATTATTTCTGAACCCCCAACAAACCAGTCTCTTCCAGACGTACCACCTATCCGACTAGACAGTGCAACATCAGAGGTCATCTTGTTGCTACAAAAAGAGTCATCCAAGAAGTCCCTGCAGAGCAAGTAGGATCCAGAACTTACTCTCGATTCTTTTTAGTTCCAAAAAAGACATGGGACTGGAGATTACTTCTAGATCTCAGCAGGCTCAACAAGCATGTAAAAAAATCAAAGTTCCGATCACTCTGCAGTTGATATTTCCCTTTATTGGGAAAGACAACTGGATGTGCTCAATCAGTATCCAGGATGCATACTACCACATCAAAATGGACAGGCACTCCAGGAGAAACTTACACTTCTGGCTGGGAGCCAGCCATTTTCAGTTCAGAACACTGCCCTTTGGCCTCACTACAGCCACCAGAGTGTTTACCAAATGCATGGCAGTGGTAACAGCTCACCTGAGACGTCAAAGATCCCATGTGTTTCCGTACCTAGATGACTGGCTCCTCACTGCTACCACCAAGCATCAACTCATAAGGACCAGGGACGAGACTCTATCCTTGTGCGCCAGCCTAGGCATCACTGTCAACTTGCAAAAGTCAGTCTTATCTCCCAAGCAGCATATTGTATATCTAGGCTCAGAAATAGACACAACCACCATGTCAGTAAAGCTAACACAGGCAAGAGTGGAATTTCTATTCAGTCAGATCAGATCCTTATGAAACAAACAAAGAGTCCAGGCCAGAGCAGTTCTTCAAGTCCTAGAAACTATGGCTTCTGCCAACTTATTAATTCCTCTTGCCCGTCTACATATGAGGATTCCCCAATGGATGCTGTTTGCACAATGGTCAATGCAAGACCTTCCATTATCTCACCAGATATTAATAACAAATGCATGCAAAAGGGATCTGATGTGGTGGTTACACAAGAAACAATGTGTCATAGGTCGTCCACTTGTTCCTCCCTAAGAGAAAGCAGTTTTGACCATGGACACTTCCCAGATAGGGTGGGGGGGGCATTATCTGGAAAAGACAGTCCAAGGTACTTGGCAAAACCACGAGAACCACTTTCACATCAGTGTTCTGGAGATGAGAGCTGTGCTATATGCATTACAAGCACTTCACAGCTCCCTTCCCACTGGAACAATTGTGATTCAGTCAGACAACATGTCTGTTGTGTGGTACATAAACAAACAAGGGGGAACCAAGTCTTACCTGCTTTGCAGAGAGGTCTTAAGAGTTTGGAAATGGGTGATGGATACTCAACACTTCCTGATAGCAATGCATATCCTGGGGAAATCCAACGTAATAGCAGACAAACTCAGCCAAACAATTCTGATGCCTCACAAGTGGTCCCTGAATCCAATGGTTGTGAAAGAGATCTTTCACAAATGGGGCCAGCCTTGCTGCAATCTATTTGTCACTCACCTGAACACGAAATGCAGCAGTTACTTTGCTCTCATTCCCCATCCAGGGATGTCATCCAGGGATGCTCTAGTTCATGATTTGCCCCCGGAACTTCTCTATGCCTTTCCTTCCTTTCCACTCATACCCAAAGTAATACAGAAAGCAAGATAGTTGAGGAGCTCCTTGATCCTCATTGCTCCTTACTAGCCTCTACAAGTTTGGTTTCCTTTCCTGTGGCCCTACCTTTTGGAGGAACCATGGATTCTGGATCCATCTCCAGATCTCCTGAATCATTAATTGGGACAGTTCCACCCCTCCATCCACACCCTCAAATTGACAGCATGACTGCTCCAAATCCACGTGTAGCCAGGTGCATTCCCTTATCTCCAACAGTCAACACATCCTAATTTCATCCCATAAACCTTCCACTCAGAAACTATAGTCTAGTAAATGGAAAAGGTTTTCCCTTTGGGCTACAAACTGGGGCTTAGATCCATATACAGCTCCTTTAGAATCCATTTTATCTTTCCTAACAACAATTTTTCAGTGGCAGCCACTACAGTTAGAGTTTAATTAGCTGCCATTTCCAATTTCAATTTTGGTTTCATGGGAAATCCAATCATGCAACACTCCCTCTGTAAAACCTTCTTAAAAGGAGTTCTTCTTCTTAGGCCCCCAATAAAACAACCTTTAGAACCCTAGGACTTAAATTTAGTCCTCTCATCTTTGATGTCTGCACCATTTGAACCATCCTCATCATCAGACTTAAAATTGTTATCATGGAAAACCTTGTTCTTGGTAGCTATAAGATCGGCTAAAAGAGTCTCAGAACTTCAATCCCTAACTATTTGATCTCCTTGCATTATTTTTCAGAAGGATAGAGTCTATTTTAGGGCAAACCCTTCCTTTCTCCCTAAGGTATGTTCAGAACACAACCTGAATACTACCATTGAGATACCTGTGTTTTTTCCAAACCACTCTAATAAATCAGAGTATAGACTTCACCAGCTAGATGTCCACAGGATACTCAGATTCTATATACACAGGACCAAAGAATTCAGGAAATCTGATCAACTTTTTGTTTCCTTTTCTGACTAAAGGAAAGGCTTACCTGTTTCAAAAATTACTCTTTCAAAATGGCTTTCGGATTGCATATCCTTTGCTTATCAACAAGCTGGTAGACAATTACCCTTAAAAGATAAAGGTCACTCTACTAGGGCTGTAGCTACTTCATGTGCCTTTAGATCTAGGCTCCCAATTGATGCTATTTGTGCAGCAGCTACTTGGGCAAAGCCACATACATTTGTCACTCATTACAAATTGGATTTTGCCTCCCGGGACAGGTCATCCCTTGGGTCCACAGTGCTGAAGAGTCTCTTTGCTTGAGCCACCCGGGATAAAGGTGCTAGGGATGCTGTCCCATCCAGTAAGAATTACGGTGAGATAGGACTACCTAACATAAAGAAGTTATGTACTTACCATAACGTTCCATGTTTGTAGTCCATCTCACCTATATTCTTGCGTCCCTCCCTCCAACCCCCTTCCTGTTTCTGGGGGATCTAGTGGACCTTTTTTTGGGGCTGCCTGAATCTGCTCTTTATTGGCCACCAGAATGGATTATGTTTCTAATCCCTTCCTGTATTTTTACAGCTTTTTTTCTTATTATTATTACCTGATAGGTATTTATTACTTTCTTGCAAACTAGATCTGGGGAATTGCTGTGAGGCACCATAGGATAGGGGCTAGCCTCGAGCCAGTAAAAAGCTCTCGAGCTTTAGTATAGGCCGAGTCGGAGCTGAATATCGGCTCCGAACCCATCCAGCAAAAATATAGGCGAGATGGACTACAAACATGAAACATTATGGTAAGTACATGACTGTCCCTATAAGAAACCCTGGTATTTCTTTAATATCATGTCTTTCCTGTCAGGGACCTCTATTTTTATATTGAGCTTATTTGAGGACTTATTATTGGGACAAAATGTACTGCTTATATAAACTTTTCAATTTCTGATGAAATGTTTTGCGTGGAGAAGCATTTTACTCGTGCAAGGATGATCATGATTATGTAGTGCTTGTGGTCACACTGTAATAACTTAACCTGACAATTTTTTTCTGTCAGACTAAATTTACTATGAAGACGTTTCTGAAAGGAATTAGGTGTGCTGCTTACCCACCACAAACTGGAGGTCAGCCATTTCAATCTGGGGGTCAGGCATGTTCTTTTTGGCTGTTGCAGTATCTGCTCCAGTCATCTTTACTAGGATATGGAGATATACTTCAGAATGCTGATGGACGGAGGAAAATACCTCTTGATGGGGCAGATATTCCTTCTCCAAGAAGGTCAGTGAAGATACATGAAAGAAAAAACAAAACATTAAGTACTGTTCATTAGAAGACATGGTATCTATAACTAACAATGATTTTCTTACTTTAGCCAAAAAATTGCTGCAGACAATTAATCCTGATATACAGAATTCAGTACATGTAAATCAAGTCAGTCGACATATTGCTGAGGAGGCTGCAATTGGCTAAGTTTCTGGTGTCATTCAAAGGGGATTCAAAGGGGATCCAGTATCTGTCTGCCTCGCAAGAGATGGCTTGCACCTGTCACCCTTGGGCTTTCGAATACTGGCAAAGGCTCTTGCCACCCCCCCTATAGTGCCTTTTTTAGGCAAGGCTCAAAAGGCACACCCACCACTGTAAATAGCACAAGTAATCAAAAACTGAGGGTAATGCTACTCAACACCAGAAGTCTAAACCTCAGAATGCACGCACTCAAGGCACTCCTCAGTATGGAGAACATCGATATCTCTGCAGTAACAGAAACCTGGTTTAAGGCTCCAGAGAGCACCCCAGCACTACCAGGCTATAACTCATACTTTTCAGCCACAGAACCTGGACTGAAGCACAAAAGGCGGGGGTGTATCCATATTCATCAAGGATACTCACACCTCCAGGTTAGTGGCGCAACACGATGCATCCGAGATCATCCAAGTGCAACTAACAATGGGCAAAACTGCAGTCTAAATTGTAGCTTGCTACAGATCACCCACCATGAGCCAAGACCCCCCATTCAGCATTTGTGGAGACACTGGGAAATATGAAGGTCCTACCAAACACCCTAATACTGGGTGATTTCAACTACCCAAACATTAACTGGGAGAACTACTCAAGTACTAACTCCCTTCCCCAATGCTTCCTAGACAAAAAAAATATTTTAATTTATGCTCTGCTTTTTTGTTATGTTGGATCCAAAGTCTTCTTAAGATGTAGATTTTTGCTGTGCTATTTACTGCTGAGTCAGAGACACAGAGCTTTGCATGACTCCATCTGTAGTCTGTTTAAAGCACCAAGCCTTTCAAATTGCACACTGATAAAGAAATATATTTTGCAGCTATAAGCACAGTTACAGATAACTTATTTTATAATAAACCACACGTACTCTTTCTGTCAGATTGTAGAAAATATTTACAGTTTTCCTTCATTACAGATATGAATGATGACTTCTACAAAATACCTCTCTCTGTCCCTGTCTCTCACATAACTGAATTACTGCAATTGTTATATAGAGTGCTAGTCACGCACATAGATTTTGTTATTTCCTCTTGGCATCTTTTTTGGCCTTCTGTGGGAAGTTACATAATGTCTGCTTTTAGACTTTTCTATTGTCCTGTCAGCAGTTCTGCTGATGTGAAAATGCACAAATGCACGCAATCAGAATAACAGAAGTATGAAAGGAAACATCTGTTCTGTTCCTATTGAAAAAAACATCACATATTGCTGAGTTTAGATATTTGTTCTGCAAACATGAGAAAAGCATATGATACTTGCTTTCCAATATTGCTTTGTTAGGCTTTATTTTTTGATGCTGTGAAGAGAAGCCTGTCTGTTATACATATAGTATGAATGCCAATTTTACATTGCTAAACTCTATACATATATTCAAGCAAACATTTTATTCTATGCTTTATCTTTCAGCATATTTACAACAGAATTAATTTCAGCCTTATATTCATAATCTCTAACAATTTCCTCTTTTTTCAAACATACTCAAAACACTACTGAATGTATCTAACAGCTTTTTCTTTTGCAGGCCATTCTGTGAAAATATTTTATCAGTTATGAGCTGTGTCTGCTTTAGTTTTATTTTTTAACTTGATTAATTTATTTTTTTGCAATCACAGAATTTAATTTATGACTTAGAACTGTTCCATTAACTCTTTGCAACTGTTGAATTAAATATAAGAGACAAGAATCATGTGCTACTGCAAGCATTTATACACTGTTAAAAATATACAGTTTTAATGTAATTTTAACCATAACATTGTGGTTTTATTTCCGAACTGCCCATAAACTTTAATTGACAGTGAAATATACTCTGAAAAATGCTGTTTACATATTAGTCCATTAGCTGTATGAATACAATATTTTAATGTATTTTTTTCTCTCTAGCTAGGGTAACCAATACTAGTACAGATAAAATGATGGTCCAAAAACCAGTAATGAGACTCCAACTTAAAACCAGTGATAATATTACAACTTGACAAATTACATTTGCACTTATTACAGTGTATCCTGTATAGTATGTATTTATACAGACTGTTTGCCATTCATGCATTTTAATCTAGTAGGTACCCTGGACCCATTTTTTTAAACATGTTTTTTCACACATATTCATTACTAGACATTAATTTAATTTGTACTGAATTCTTCTGCATTTGTACATACAAAGACTATCATTTACAATGAATTCTTCTGCATTTGTACATACAAAGACTGTAAAGTACATTTAGTCTAATCTTACAAATTTAATTAAATTAATATTAAACAAAATCTTGGAAAATGTTTATGTCTCTTTAGAAATATTTAGTGGAATTGGCACCAAAGGCATCTATGCTTTTTTGCATACCAACATTTTCTTGCCAAAAACATATTAAAAATAGTGACCATTCTTGTTCAATTTTTTACATATCTTTACTCTCTCTTGTATAGCTGTAATAAAGCAATTTTAAATCATCTTGTGTATAGCTTTACAGTTTAACAGATTGTAAATGCAATTTAATACTAAACAATACAATAATAACTAGCATAAAATATCTTGGACTTTTAGATTTTATCTGTTTACCAGTGTTTCTTATGCACTAATACCTGTTTTTTTCCTTCCCCCCTAAAAGAGTATTGTCAAGAAGGAATGAAATATTATTTTCTTTCTGTAGCTCTATTTCAGACCATTGTGCAGTACTGCTTATACAGTCAGTTTAAAACTGAGAGAGTGCATCTCCCCCTGTAGTATTGCAGTATTGTTTATCTGCTTGATGTGAAAATGCACAGATGCACGCAATCAGAATAACAGAAGTATGAAAGGAAACATCTGTTCTGTTCCTATTGAAAAAAACATCACGTATTGCTGAGTTTAGATATTTGTTCTGCAAACATGAGAAAAGCATGTGATACTTGCTTTCCAATATTGCTTTGTTAGGCTTTTTTTTGATGTTGTGAAGAGAAGGCTGTCTGTTATACATATAGTATGAAAGCCCATTTTACATTGCTAAACTCTATACATATATTCAAGCAAACTTTTTATTCTATGCTTTATTTTTCAGCATATTTACAACAGAATTAATTTCAGCCTTATATTCATAACCTTTAACACTAGAATTTATAAACTCGAATGCCCTGGATCAACTGGTCAACACCCCCACCAGAGGGAACAACATATTGGACCTGGTCATCACCAACATGGGCGACCGGTTTTCCATACCTGATGTCAACCCCTTGCTGGTTAGATCAGACCATAGACTAGTCACTCTGGATATTCACATTCCGCCCCCAACCCCAATCAAGGAAACCATTGTGAAAAACTTTTCAAAAGTAAACTTCACATTGCTTAAGTCTGAGGTGGAAAGGTTCAAAGCCCTCACGCCAATGGATAATGCTGTCCAAGCTGCTGAAACCTATACAAAGGCACTCTATGATCATCTGCAGGAATGGATGGATCGTGCTATCCCAAATAAAACCAAGACTCACTCCTCCAAGAAAAGGAAACCAGTCTGGTGGACCACTGTCATAAACAGGCTCTACAGTAGAAGGAGGAAACTAGTACAGATAAGAACAAAATCCCTAGAAGGAAAGACATCCCTGATCAGTATCAGCAAGAAACTATGATCCCTCATTAAATCATCCAAGGCTAGCTTCGAAAGAAAAATTGCCAAGGACCCCAAAGATGACCACAAAGCATTCTTTAGCTATGTCAAGAACTTAATTGGAAACTCTCAGATCTGCTCTGTTAGTGCAGAATGGCACAAAATACACTGAACCGACTGATATTGCCAACATTTTGGCAGACAGGTTCAGTGCAAACTTCACATCCGTCTCACCCCCTAAAGGGCCCATAAGCATACCAGAAGAATGTAAGGCCCCAGCAATCACCGACACACAGGTTAAAACAGCCCTATCTAAAGCCAAAAAAACAGCCTCAGTGGAAACAGACAGTGTCCCAGGCTGTGTCTTACAAGAGCTCCAAAATTAACTAACCCCTCACCTAAACACACTGTTCAAACTCAGCCTCTGTACAGGCTACATACCTACAGAGTGGTGCACAGCAACAGTTATCTCACTCCACAAAGGTGACGCCACAATGGACCCCGGGAACTATCACCCTGTAAGCTTGACTAGCCTGGTCTGCAAGGCTATGGAGCACATCATCATGGAACTCATCGACAGAGACATTGGGAATCTCCAAACTTTGGACCCCACCCAGTTTGGCTTTGTTAAGGGCAGATCATGCCTCCTAAACCTGGTGGACTTCTTTGAGACAGTTACCAAGGCATTAGATGAGGGTATGGAGGTCTACATAGCCTACCCAGACCTCTCAAAGGCTTTCGACACCATTCCCCATTCTGGTATTATAGACAAACTCACCAACCTGAACATTAACCCCTACATCACGAGATGGGTTGCAAATTGGCTCATGGACAGAACCCACAAGGTGAGAGTTGCAGACTCTAGGTCTGACTCTAAACCGGTTACAAGTGGTGTCCACCAGGACTCAGTCCTAGGACCCCTCCTATTCGGTATATACTTCTCAGAGGTACAGGCAAGCACAGGAGGACTTTGGCTGACCATGTTTGCAGATGACTGCAAACTAGGGGCCATAATTGATTCTCAGGCTGATACAGACACCCTCCAGAAGGGTCTCACTGAGACGGATACTTGGTGTCAAAATCATGGCCTCAAGCTGAATGTCTATTGCCAAGGTGGTTAGAAAATCCTTCTACGTGGCCCACCTAATCTCAAAAGGGTTCGCATCCAGAACAAAGGAGGTTATTGTGCCTCTCTACTCATCACTTATTAGACCCATTATAGAATACAACTTATTAGACCCATTATAGACTACAACGCCCCATTTGGGATGTACCTTACAAGACACCTGCAACAGCTGAAACGTCCACAAAAGTACCTTACCAAGAGGATTACTGGCCTCAAACAGATGATCTATGCAGCCCGACTAAAGAAACTTCAGCTGTACTCAGTTGCATACCGCTTACTCAGAGGTGATCTCTGCTTGACATACAAGGCCATGTCCAACCCAGAATTGATGGATATGCTCCACCTAAAAAAATATACAAATCCCTGAGAGCCACACGCTATAGGGATATAAACCTTACCACAACAATAAATAGGATGTGCTGGAGGGATAGATTCCTGACCCAGAGACTCCCCATGCTTTGGAACAAGATTCCAATATACATCATGCAGAGCCCCTCACTAGCACTCTTCAAGAGAAACCTTGACGGGTGGATAGGAAACAGAAAATTTACCCCAAGGATCACTGCAGTGGTTTTGCTGGACAGAGGTGCAGGGAACTAATGGCTCTGCTGGTCAGAGGCACAGGGAGCTAACTAAGGGGGTGGCGAAAGCCAACACACTCTGGCTAGGCTTATAAATGCCCTCGGGCAGATAGCCTAGTACTTGCCTATGAACCTATGAACCTATAGGTAAACATGTCAGATGATTATGACACAGACAGAGACAAGGCTTCATCTCCTGCATATTCTTAGACCTCAAACTCTGATGCTGGGGAAACGGTCCTCACAGCACCTTTTAGAGGAAATTTTCTTTGTCTCAGATTATTGCCAGGATTACTGAGGTGTTTTTATCAGCATAAATGGATGTTCTCCCTGAACTGAGGAGATATTATGACAAGTTACAAGTGGATGTGCCTAAATCTACACTTATTTCTCCTCTAGTACCATCCTTGGAGGATGTATATAATGCTGACTGTAACATTCCTGAATCACATCCTTAAGATCCCCCTCACGCATTAAAAAAAAAAAAAGGAAGTTAAGCTTTACAAAGTTTCTCAAATTAGCAGACACTTGTTTTCTCAAGATTTATACCAGTAGAGAACCGGCTCCTGGTATCATCAATCCCTTCTTCAGTGGGCAGGTAGGGGAAGGTTTTGAACAGATTCACTAAGATTTTTTTCTTCTTCCTCTTTGGTGTAAAGAATTTTTAACTATCAGACCCGTATATGAAAGTCTGTGCTTTTTTTGAATAGACATTTTTGAGAGACCTAGCTACCACTCTTCACTCTGAAGGTAGTGTCTATCTGAATTCCATTGTTTCCAACATTTCCCAAGTATCTAAACATGCCATAAGGAGTATGTATCATTGTGCAGATATGATGCCTAGGGGTTCTGCTATTGTTTTGACGAGGCATGCCTCGGTGCATAAACAAGAGTTTTTTGATGACGTTAAGTCTGAAATTCTGAATTCAGCTTTAGATAAAGAGGTTTTATTTGCCACATCTGAAACTCAGGTCCTCAAACAATTTGATGAGAGAAGTAGATTATTTCAGGGAGTTTCAAAAAATCTTCAGGCCCCCTTTACAAATCTCTTAGATTCCCTTTCATGTCTAAGAAACAAAACAAAGAATCTCTGACTTCTCAGGCCAACCACGGTAATGAAAATAGATAGCAAGAAGGGAACAAAAAGAAATAAGGATCCTTTCTAAAAAATGGACAGTCTAGAACTTCAGAATGACTATGCTAGCAGTTTCCCACAACCCAGTTCCAACATCTGGCTCTGTACATTCCTTTCTGGCAACCGATTGTAACAGACTCATGGGTGTTAATGGCAGTTCAGGAGGGATACATTTAGCAGTGAATACAAAAACCTCATTTCAGGGAAGTTTCTCCCACTCTCCAAACCAAACATAATTTTTTCCTTAAGTTTTTCAGTACCTCCTCCCCCTAGGAATCACATAGCCAGTGCTAAGTCAAAGGGGCTACAGTTTCTATTCTAGAATGCTTCTGGTACCAAAGAGTGTTCTTTAATACTAATTCTAGATCTTTTCTGCCTAGCTCAGTATGTCAAAGCTCCAAAATTCTAGATGTTGACCCTTCAGAGTCTGTTACCTGTCATTCCCCAGGGAAGCTTTATGGTAACATTGACGGTAAAAGATGCATACCATCACATTCCCATAGCCAAACAATTGAGGAAATGTTTCAGATTTTCTGTCTTTCGGTTACATCATCAGTTCTCTGCATTATGATATGGATTATCTACTAATTTGAGGGTGTTTATTAAGTGTCTAGCTTAAGTCATAGCTCATTGCAGACTCACTGGCACTCAAACTTTCCTTGTTTAGATGATTTACTTACCATTACCAAGTCTTATCCTGGATGTTAGGAGTACTTTGCATGAATTCCTTCTATTTTAACCAATCTGGGATTCCAGATAAACTTTCAGAAATCTTCCTTGACACCCTCACACAGGATTATCTTTGAAGGATGTCTTGAAGACTCTCCACAGAAAAGACCATTTTTGACTCAGAACAAGGTGGATTTTTATCTGGAAACTTTCCTGACCTTCTCAGCTCAGTCTCAGACTTCAGCCAGAGTTTTTCTCAGGATTTTAGGATTCATGGCATCTGTGGTTATTATGATCACTCTTGCCAGGTTGCACATGAGAAGGATTCAGTGGTATCTTAAAATAATATGGGCCCAACATTTGCATTCCTCTGGAATTTCAGATTCCAGTCTTGGGCTTTGTAAAAAAGGAACTTTACTGATGTACTCCAGAAATGCAAGCCCCCGCTTTTTTCCTCTACCTCCAAGTCAATCTGTATATACAGATGTCTAAGACTTTGATTGAGTGGCAGTTTCAACGGGGGTAAAGCTGCAAGATCTGTAGGATTCTTCAGACAGTCTAAAGTGCATAAATTTAAATGTGAATTGACTGTGATCTATGGCTTAAAAACTCCTTATTACCTATGGTCCCCTGGACCTCTCCAGGTGATTACTGGCAACACCACAGTGATGTGGAACATGAAGAAGCTAGAGGGCACAAGGTCGTTTCATCCATGCAGGCTGACTGGCTGTGATTGACTAGGAGGTGGCTCTTCAGCCCTCTTTAACCAACAAAGCATACTGCATTCTGTCAGAGCAAAACATTGTGGCAGACAAGCTGAGCAGGATCAGCAGAGACTCTCAGGAATGGAAACTGAACTAGAGGTTCTTCTAGGATTGTATCCATTTGTGGAGAACACCTCAAGAAGATGTGTTTGCCCCCTTTCAAAACTGACAACTCAACATTTTCTGCTCCATAACTCTTTGCAAATAGGCCTAGAAAACATTTGATTTTTCATTCCCTTGGTTGGAAATATTCCCTTATTGCATTTCCACTCTTTCCACTTTTATTCAGGGTAATTCTAAGGATTCAGAAGGACTATCCAAAAATAATTGTGGTGATACCCATTTGGCGCAGGCAGCATTAGTTCTCTCTTCTTATGGAACTGGCAAACGGCAGTTATCACGTTTCCTCACAAACTGGACCTACTTAGACAGCCTAGGGGAAATTTGAAACACCCCAATCTCAAATATCTTCAACTAATTGCCTGAATGGTTCATTTCTAAAACCTTTTAGGCACCTCTATTCAGAGGACATAGAGTAGGTACTAAAGAAGATAAGAAAACCTGCTATTAGAAATTGGTATATTGGCAAGTAGAAGAGATCTTTGAGTTGGTGCCTAGTCAATAGCAATGTTCCTGACAGGGATTATGTACCACTGTTGCACAAATAATAGCCTCTGGCCTTTTGTACTTCTCTATCAGGTACAGTTTACAGCTTTTTCAGCATGTCTGCCCATTGATCCTCCACTTTCTTCAATGTCTTTAGTAAAACAGCTTCTGAAAGGAGTGTTACACTTGAGAACACAGCATTAACAGGTTACTCCTTCACAAGATCTTAACTTTGTGCTGGAAAAGTTAACCTCACATCCATCTGAACCTGCACATCAAGCAGATTGAAGGTTTGTTACATGGAAAACTGTTCTTTTTATTGCTGTGACACCTGCAAGAAGAGCATCTGAGTTCCAAGCTCTCATACTGGGTGAACCGTATCTGGTTTTCCATAGAAATACAGTGGCATTAAGAAAAATCTCTCTTTCATGCCCAAGGTTGTTTCAGAGTTTACTTTGAATCTGGCCATCAATCTCCCATTGTTCTATCTTGACCCTCAGAACCAAGGAAAAAGAATTCTGGATATGGGAATACAGCTCAGTTACTATATTGACAAAACCAAGTCCTTTAAAAAATCTGATCTTCTATTTACTTCTTATGCTACGCCCAAGAAAAGACAACCCATGCCAAAACAGAGTATTAAAAAATGGTTGCCTTCTGCTGTTGCCTTTTGTTATACCCACTATAGTAACCTAATTTCAGGCAGTTTTCAACATGCACTCTATGAGGTCCTTATCTTCTTTGATAACATGTTGGAAATGGTTATACTCTAGAAGTATTCTAGATGCAGTTACATGGTCCTTTTAACATAATATGTTTATAAGGCATTACAAACTGGATTATTTCTCAAGATCCAGGACAGGCTTTCCCAGGACCATTCTCCAAGGGCTCCTGGATCTATTTCCTTCCTCCTGCAGGAGTATGAATGATGACCATAGTACAGTTGTGCAAGTTGCACTTACATACAGCAGCAGATGTTTGAAATCCTCACTGCTACAGTAGCCATACCAATTCTCCAACCCCCCTATACTTGTATATAGTTATTGTTGGGGAAATAGTGTGGTGAATATTTCTTATTTTTATAGTTCAGGATGAGTATGCTACTTCTTAACTTTTGGGCAAGAAAGTCCTGAAGCTTTTCCAATTTGACTGATGATTTTCCCACCTCAGGATTGACTTAGCAGTCAGAGTGGAAGTGTGGAAGGCAGCCAGAACATTTGCAAGATGGACAGTTGTGTTTTGGGCAAGACCCAACCCATTTAACCTATAGCCTGCTGCAGCAGTGAGGAATTTGAACATCTACTATTATTTGTAAGTGCAGCTTACATAACTGTAGTTTCTGGGAGAGATGGTTGCCTGAGAGCTCTGTAGTTAATACTAACAAAGCTAAGGGTGTCAGACAGCCTAATATTGGGTCTCTGTTTAAAGGAAAGGATGATGACAGCATCCTGGTAGATAGCACTATGGTCCTAAGAAATCTGTATACATCTCCAACTACTTACATGTGCTGCCCTGGGAGGCAAAGGACTCAGTAACATCAACAGATACTCTTGAATATAGATAGAACTGAATGCTTTTTCAAAGTCCCAAAAAACACTACAGTGGGATCCATAGACCTTTGCACATTTTGCAACAAAGTATTCAGGTCTATGATGTGATTAGCACTAGTCTCCCCACAACAAGTCTGTCCTGATTTTCTTTTGTGAGGGAGGGGCATTTAAAGCTGTATTTACTTGACCAAGACAAGAGGGATATCAACCTGTAAATTTCATCTTAAGGGAAGTGTTTTCCTGTTGTTTGTAAAACTATAATGTCTGAAAATGAGAAGTATGGTGATACTATGACCTTGGATGCAATATAATAGCCTATGGCTAACTAGTATGCTGACATTTTACTTATCCCATCTGAGCCTGGTGCCTTCCCTTTAAGAGCTGCTTAAATATCATTGCTAATTTTCTGGGTTGTTACATAAGCTTGGCTTTTCTGGTGTTAGCCAAGGGAGATTAAGGAACTTCAAATACTTCACTATAGAGTGACACCATCCATGACTCATGTAAAGACATTCTGTACAAAGAGTCTGGCAGTGTTCCTTTAAGGCAGCAATGACTGGATGTAGTTGAATTATATGCCCTAATGTAGGCCTAGTTATTCTGACAATCCCTTGTGAAGTGCTATACTGATTCATTTTTAGGGTCAATATCCTACATGGTACACTGCAACTTATTCATGCCCGCAAGGCTGTTCCCTGAACATGTAAAGAACCTTTCTCATGCTGCATGTATCACATTGAGTATTAAAATGCTTATCCCTAAATTTGGTCTGAATGAAGGCTGAGAAATAATATTCTTCCTCCTCCTCAATTTGCCATATCAATGAATTTGGCCTATTCCAAAGTAAGGATCTAGTCATATGACATCAAGCCTTAATCTGTATTTTGAGGGACTTCCACTGTTTGCTGGGGTATACTATGTAAAGCGTTTGTAACAACAATATTCTTAACACTTTCTTTAATGTATTAGTTTCCAAGAACAATATTTGGTTAATTCTGCAAGTCGTAGAAATAGTGATGAGCCTTATGGCATGCAGATGCTGCAAGATAGCACTATGTTCAGTGTAGAGGCAAGGCAATATCTTTAGATCTTGAACATCTCCCACTAGCTCCCCAGACCTGATCTACCAATAAATCCTGCTTTATTAAAGCACATAGGTGAGGTGAAGGTGAAACCAGGATTGCCAAGTTATATAACCTTCCATAAATCAACTAGCCCACAAGTACCCCACAAATAAAATAAAATAATTCCTATCTCTTGTATGCTTTTGCACCATCGATATTCTGAGTCAGGCATAGCATTCCAGTTCCCTCTCAACAGGATAACAGCAAAAAAGGATGATACTCTGGATCACATTCCCTAGATATATGGTCTAGGCATTTGTGAATAAAGACATTGTTGAATCTGTTACTGGCATGGTTCTTTGTCACATGATTCTAGCACTATCTATTCTGTAGCATAGAGTTGATACCTAGGCTAAAGATCTAGGGGACATGATCCAGAGTATCATCCTTTTCAGCTTTTGTTTAGTCTCACAGCCTTTATAGGCTACAGGTTTGATATATAACAGAGTGGTCATTCTATCTTTGGATTTTTGATTCTACCTCTCAGCAGGATAGCGGATCCTTCTAAACTAAAATCAGCTAGCTTAGAAAACAGTTTCACAAGGAAGGCAGTGGCATTTTGCTTAGGCTTGTTTACAGACCCAATAATCATCTTCTCATACTTTGCTACCATATTCTGTAAATCCTAGCGCTGGTAGGTATTAGCTGCAAGGCCTCATCTTAATCTTTTCCTAATTAAAGCCATAAGCCTACTCTTTACCTAGGTGGAAAATTGCTTAACACAATAAATCTCTGGGATAGGCTGCAAAAAACACTTTAAGTGCCTCCACAGAATTCACAGCTCCTGAGGATAATTTCATCAGCTTTAAACAAGTAAAACATGATGAAGTGTGGTTTGTCCTATAATAAGAACATGCCTTCCTGCATGCTAAGGCACCAATAATATGCAAAGCAGATATATAATGCAATATCTTCAAGAGATGTGTCTGAAGTACTCCCTTGTTTATCTTATGATTTCAGTGTGGGAATTGAATGAAGGAAGTGTAATATAAGGGTTCATACATTACACCACATTTTTACATGGGGGATTGTTTTAATGTTAACATTGCACTAAGCATTGTGAAGTCAGGGAATACAAATAATGACTGGTGTGACAGTTTGTTGTGCAAATGGGTGATCTTTGTGAATCCCATCCACATCTGTGAAGTATAACTAAAGAAACGAATGATGACATCACAGTAATTCTCTGAGACATGATTATGATGCCCACCATAAACATTTATTCTAATATTACATATTCTTATAACATAAATGTCTGGTACTACAGATCCCTCAGAGTAAATGTGAGTTCAATAACTTTTAGTAGAAAGATGAGTACATAGACATTTTTCTTTCTGTTTCAGATTTAGATAGCAATAACCAGCTCAGCATTTTCAAACCACATCAGAAGAATTATGTAACTTTTTATATATTTTGCAGTCCAGCACACATATGTTAAATGGTAATGAAAAAGAAAACAAAGGATATAAAAAGATGGATGCCATATATTGCAGTTCAATCCTATACTAATGCTGAACCCCAACTCTTATGCTCACTTCCATAAGAATTTGTCATTTACATCTTCTCCTTTATTGATAACATTTGACGAGATATCAGAGCAATGGAGAAGTATAGCTGTATTGTGAAACTTTTAGAAATGTTCACTGAGATGAAAATGTCTGTCTGGATTTCATACAGCATTTGACTTAGGTGTCTACAACATGGTGTCTTCACCAGAAGGCAGTGCAAGCATGTAGCTAGCCATATTCTTTGTACTGTGCTGACTACAGTTTTCTATACATTACTTAGTACAGCCAGTCCCTGGGTTACGGACATCCAACATGCGGACAACCCATAGATATGAACGGACTGCCACAATGTCGGAAATAACGTGAAAAAATTAAAATTGTTAAAGTTGCCCAAATCTGTGTGTGTGAATGTGTGTTTGTGTGTGTGTGTGTGTGTGTGTGTGTGTGTGTGTGTGTGTGTGTGTGTGTGTGTGTGTGTGTGTGTGTGTGTGTGTGTGTGTGTGTGTGTGTTTTGAGAGAGAGTGAAAGAGATAGTGAGAGCAATGTGTGAGTGAAGTGACTGTGTGTGAGAGAGAGATCGGGAGACTGAGAGCGATGTATGAGTGAATGCAGATGTGACACCCCTGCACTGGCCCAGTAATCAAGGAGCCTCAATCCTCACCACTAACAAAAGTGAGAGATGTGCACATTGGGAGGATGACAAGTGTACACACACAGTAAAGTACAATTTCCCTTAAGAGCACACAGAGATCACAGTCAGTCTGGGACTGGTTTATCCCTCTCTCTCTCGAGATCTACAATAAGACTCCCTACTGGCACAGCTATAGGGCTAAGATCTCAACCGAGTGGTCAAGCCAAAACCTCCAGCACCCTCTCTGTCCAACCAGTGCTTCATGCCCCTGCCAAAGTAGCTGACACACACACACACACACACACACACACACACACACACACTTTGAGATTTGATTTATATACAAGCACACAGACACTCTGTAGTAATCACTGTCACCAACCACGCTTTATCAGCTATTTTAAGGCCACAATTAAAAGGTTTAAATAGATTTAATAATAAATATTAAAAGCACAAGACAATACTCAATACCTCAACACAGTGACAACAAAGTCCAGAATCACAGGAAATACTTTAAAACAACATTGCAGGATAGTCTCACATAAATATAGAAAACATCTAAACTACTCTTTACTGCATTCCTATCTATATCTAAGAGATACTATGCCCTAAATGACCTACTTACAGAGCCTGGCAAATATAGATGAGAAGTGCTGATGAGAGGATGTTTCTAGGTCCAAAGACAAATACAAACTGCACAGAATTTCACTGAGAGATACTTCTTAAATTACTATCAAACATTTCTGCTGGGTTATCACAGATTACATCATTCTTTGTCACCTCTGCCTTCAGTTCCCAGGCTAACAGAAACTTAAAAATTTAGCACCTCAATGTCAAAAATACTTATCTCTTAGAAGCTTGCCTGGAAATGGAAGTCGTAAAACAGTTAAATACTTTTACGTTTGAAACCTGTAATTATTTATTTTTCCAGACAATAGAAAGAACTCCTAGCTGTAGACATCCTGTCTCCTAGCTGGAACTGAGAGATTCCACAGTTGTAAACAATTTCAATTGTTTTCTTAAGAGTTTTGCAAGTTAACTCTGTATGTTCCATCTTCTTACTTTCAAAATACACATTTACATATAGTTCATATACATTTCTGTTCTTTTCCAGTAGGGTACACTGTGGTTACATTCTTGAAGCCCAGCACATGACATACAGTTTAACATAACATATAGTTTTCTTACATTTGTAAGACAAGCATATAAACCATAGTACTATTCTCAAATAACATAGAATTATTTACAAAATTCCAGCTAGCTGGGCTAACAGCCTTCACAGCAGGTATGAATGAGGAAGTGACTCTGTGTGTGTGTGTGTGTGTGTGTGTGTGTGTGTGTGTGTGTGTGTGTGTGTGTGTGTGTGTGTGTGTGTGTGTGTGAGACTGGGAGAGTGAGAGCAACATGTGAGTGAATGCAGATATGGATGAGGAAGAGACTGTGTGTATTAGAGAAAGAGTGAAGAGTGAGAGTGAGGGAGTGATCCCCTGACAGCAGTTAAGAGTTGGGTGGTTGCATAATTGGAAGAGGTTAGTTATGGAATAGGTAAAGTAGGGTTAAGAGTGTGTGTGTGTGTGTGTGTGTGTGTGTGTGTGTGTGTGTGTGTGTGTGTGTGTGTGTGTGTGTGTGTGTGTCATACTTATAAACCTCTTAGAGCAAGAAATCTGGACAAAGCCATAAATAAAAGTGGGACAAATGCCCCAAAAGAGGGAGAATTTTAATAAATACTGCTCTTACAAACTTAGAAAGTTGATAGAATAACAGGTTTTGCATTAGCATGAATTTTCTGAAGGGTATGAATTCTGAAACTCAAATGTCTGTCATTATTTTCTTAGTCTTTCTTTTGCTAAACAACTACAGGTTTATGAAAAATGGACCAAAAATATGAGGCAAAAATCTGGGCAGTCTGTGAAAATCTGTACAGTTGAGAGGTATGGTTGTGTGTGTGTGTGTGTGTGTGTGTGTGTGTGTGTGTGTGTGTGTGTGTGTGCGTGCGTGCGTGCGTGCGTGTGTGTGTGTGTGTGTGTGAAAGTCGTCATAAACACTGCATTTAATAAGATGCTTTAAACCAACTTTGTTGATAGGAAGTAAGGAAGCATAGCTACAGTATACAGTGTTATGTTTAGATTTTTTTGTTTGATTGGAAGTGTTTCTAAAGTGTTTTATATGCAAAGAAAAGTAAAATAAATTCTAGACTGAGGCAAATATCTGACTAATTGACATTTAATAAGAACCATATGTACTTGTTTCAACTTGCACACAAATTTGACTTAAGGACAGACTAAAAAACAGATCTCGTCCTCAACCCGGGGACTGCCTGTAAGGCTTAAAAAAAGCCATGGTCTCTGTCTGTCCACAACTGTATAAATTAATGCCTCCAATAAGAGTTTCATAGATTGAAAAAAATATCTACTTAACGGTTTTACAGGGAAAGTGATGCAAATATTTGTTAAATGCTGGTGGGGACATTTCAGGTTTTTAACTGACAGATGGGCTGAGGGCAGTAGTAAGATCACAGAAGTGCAGAATTATATTCCCTGGTTACACCCCTGAAGGAGAATATGACTTCAGTATTTTTGCAAATATTGCACACAGTTGCCCTTGCTACAGTTCTAAGCAAAGAAATTCTTAACTGGCTGTTTATGAAGTATGTGACTCACATGCCTGCCTTTCAGTCACACACTGCATTTACTGGCCTGTAAATGAAGTGCATGACTGAAAGGCAGACATGAGAGCAGTAATGTACTACTTGTGCAAGCTATCTTCAAGAGACATGCAGTAGGCATAATTGAGGATTGTCTTTACATGACAATCATGAGTGTTTGAGGTTGTTTGGCCAAATAAGAAATTTGGAGCCAGTGAGACAACACTGAAAACATATTCAGCAGTCTTATGTAGCATTCTCACAAAGCTTTTGACAATAAAATAAAATAAATTGTACAAATATATAAAGAGAATTTAGAATAGTCAATTGCATGGTTATTGTTTACTTTCTGAGTTTTATCTGTAATGATTATTTATGCTACTGTTGCTGTGATACTTAAATGCAATATGTTGGAAGATAATGCAAATCTTTTCTTCTGTCTAGTTTTCCTGCAATATTTGAGACTGACTATAAGGAACATTGCCTTGGATACTCACTTAAACTTAATTGTCTGAAAGCTGAAGTTATTCCCAGCACAAAGGACTTATGTAAGTGGAAGTGCCTTTGTTCAATAAGTATTTGTAGAAAATGCCATGTAAATCTTTGTGTTTCTATGAACTTTATGTATTCTGTAAATGTGTAAACAAACCTGAGTAGAATGAGTGTGATAATGTTAAAGTATCTGAGAGTCATATTTTGTGAGAATAAAAAAAAAAAGTGAGAATGAGCAAGAGATTTTGCTGGTAGGTTAGCATATTGTTAATTTTGAGTTGATCATCTACAGGAATGTGCCAGTCTTTTATTTGGATATATCTGTAAATATTAAGGTAAGTTTTCATCTGTTCTGAATACAGAGCTGTTGAAGGCTTGGGGGGGGGGTGGGGGGGCAGAGGCTGAGAGGGTCACTTAGTGATCTAAAAAGGACAATGTTTTAAAACTATTTATTACCACAACATAGGTTCATTCAGTGGACATTTTAAACTTAGGATTGGTTTTATCCATCCCATGATTGATAAATGTATATTAGCCCTAGTGAGAATAACTGTGATTATAACATAGATAATTTGAGGGGACCCATGTAAAGGATGCAGCATTTAGGAACTGCCACTATCCATTAGTGGCACAAGGGGCAATCCTGGTGTGCATTTTTTATTACCCATCATTAGATCCAAGCAGCATTTCAATATGGATTGGGATGGGCTTTGTTTTACTTGAATGGCTAGTCTGTTCTGTGAAATATATCTGTCTCTCCACACCATTCTGTTTAGATAACAGGACTGAGTATTTCTGATGCAATTTGACTTGTTGATGTCCAGTGGGTCCATCAGTATTGGGTCAGATGATGCCTGTTATGCAAAACACAGGTCACCTCTTAGCTTTCTGTTGGATACTGAGTATAATGAAAAGGCTTTGAGGTGGTCCATGTCAGACCTATTTATCTGATGTCGTCCTTTTCATTCTTCCTCACTTATGGGTCCGGATACGATACTCTAATCCAACTCGGCCACATTTATCAGACTTTAGGTCTAAATCTCAAGCTCTTCCCTCAACCCACAATGCCCTACTCCATCCATATTGCCTCAGATCTTATTTGCCCCAAAATGCCCTACTCCATCCCTATTGCCTCACATCACATTTGCTCTCTTCGTGAACAGACATAGGTTCCACTCTCAAGTGAATTCAGCTGGGTTGTTTCTGTGAGTTAAATAAAACTCTTGATGTGAAGTTGTCCTATCTCGCCTTCATTCTTGACTGATGGGTTGCACTTTCTAAAGCTCGAGTCTTCAGCTAGCTTGTGGTTCCATTCCCTATCCCATGATGCAGTAGGGCATTCCCTAGATCTTGTTTGCCGCTGAAAGGTTTAGAGTGCCGCAAGCTAGATCTGGTTAAGTTTCACTAACTTTTTTGATATTTCTAAGAATGTATTTACTTTGACTTGTTGTTTATAGCTCAAAGAGTGTTAGCCTCTTTATTGCGTGGATTAATGCATTTATTTCTTTGTAATTTTCTCTTTTATATTACTTTCTCTAGTTGGCCTTGTAGAGGCCTTTTTTATCAAACCCTATCCCTATAGCTAGTTTTAGGATTGAATAGTTTGTATATAAAAATTGTTAGAAATCTGTTTAAAAATTTTTTTTGATATTACTGTTTAAATGGATACTGCATTTCAAGGCTTTACCATGTGTGTGCACCTGCCTTTTCATTTACATTTTCTCCTCAGTAGCTGTGTTTACTGCGTGTGCTTAGTTTTCTTAAGATTTGCCCAGCTTTAATCAAGGGCTATAACTTCCCTTTATAGTATTATTATGTTGATATAGTCAGTTGAATACTATTATCTACCCATTTAAATTAGAGGGTTGTTTATGGTTACTGTTTACTTATTGTAACCTTTAATAGCGTTTTTTCAGGTTCTGCAGTTTGTGAAATTCTTACAGATTTGATAGCCTGCTTAAGTTAGAAGGCTTTCGTCCTCTACTGTTATTCTGATTTTGTATTCATGATGGCAAGTAAACAAACTAAAGATAGTGAGGAGACCAAGGTCTCAGGATTTAAAAGATGTCCAAAGTGCTTACAGAAGATGTCGATCACTGATGGGCACACCGAATGTGTATACTGTTTAGGAGCCCTGCATTTTCAGGAAAGTTGTTTAATTTGCCATTCTTTCAGATCAAGGGTGCTTCAAAAGCAAAAGAATAAGTTGATATTAATGGGTTTGTTAAAGTCTTCCTTTGCTGAGGATTTAGAGAAGGGTCAAACTTCTTTGAAAAAGATTTCTTCACCTTCTTCCTCTAAATTTGATAAGAGATCAAAGAGACCATCTTCTTCTTTTTCTTCAGATGGTTCGGAGCCATCAAAAAAGATTTTAAAATTCTTGGAACCAACCACATCGACTCAGACTTCTACCTCGGCTCCATCTGTGTCAGGGCCAACGGTAGTTCAAAGTAGTCCGATCACCAGTTTTAGATCCAGTGCCTCCTATGCTCTGATCTTCAATTTTACAGTCTGTTGCATCACCAGCACCATCTTGTATTTCCAGAAGTCTTTTAGATTTGGACATAGATCGTTTAATGCAGGATCTTCTGAGGATACCAGCCTTGGCAAAAATTTTGTCAGAACCGACCCACCAGGCTTCGGATCTGACTAGACCAGTTCTCCCTACTTCAATTCCTCCGTCGACCCCTACTGTGGCTTTGGAGATGGAATGTAGGGAGCTGATAGTTATGTGTCCCATGGCACCGAGACCAGCTTTGGTTTCTTCAGTTCCTACTGCTTAGAATGAGGAGCATAAGGGCCGACACTCTCCAGTCAGCACTCTGGGGAGGGGGGGGGGGGGCAGAATAGCAGGACTGAGTTTTTCATCGGTTCCGGCTTTACCTCTCGGAGCTTCAGCTCGAATAAGTTCGGCTCCTACCTCAACATCGGAGCCATCTCTTGTGGCTCTGGGGGGGGGGGTTTCTGGTTCCTTGGAGCCAGAGTTCTCCTTGGGTCATGGAAGAGGGGCATTTGCAGTCATGAGGAGAGCCTTGTCCCCACAGGCATCCAGTATATCAGACCCTAAAATTCTTTCCCCTAGGGCTTCAGTTCCAGCTTCTGCACAACCTGACCTACAGAGTAGAGATCCAAAGCCTCATGTTGCCCCACAGGGCAAGCCCCTCTCTTTGGGAACCTCCCCAGAAGCCTCATCTAAGGAGGCACCCTACAAGAGGTTATGTAAGAGGAAACATCTGGACTCACCTGAGGAGTCATTGACATTAGACATGGACCTCAGTGAATCAGAGGGGTCCCCATGGTCGCACTCTGAAGATTTCTCATTTGCAGACATCTTGGAAGTCCTTAAGCAGAGAGCCAGCTTGAAGGCCGATAACCATTCTGAAGAGGAGTCTGTGTACATGAAGGCTTTTGGGTCTCGACCTTCCACCTCTTAGGTTTCTCCGCCTTTCAACAAACTTATGGATTTAGTTTGTCGAAAGGTGTGGGAGTCTACAGATATAGTGGATCCTGTCCCTAGGAGGCCTAATAAATTTATAACTGCACCAGAGGATACAAATTTCTTGGCTAAAGGAGTGCCTGTAGATGCTATGATGATGGTGGTGGCTGCCACCAAAAAGGAGTTATCTGAGACGTCCACATCTGTCCATCCACCGAACAAGGAGTCGTGTACGATGGACAGGTACAGGAAGAGCATGTTCTCCTCAGTGACCTTTACACTGTGGTCTCTGAATTACCAAGCTCACTTTACAAGGTTACAGAGAGATCTCCTAAAAGAGCTTGGAGATGCTGTCCAAGGTAATGTAGCTGTGAGAGTCTCAGACAAGGTAACTGCCCAGCTCTCCACCACAAACTCAGTATTTGACTCTTCCATGAGGTTCATTTTGTATGGCCCAACACTTTTTGGGCCCAAAGTGAAAGAAACACTGGCCAGGTGAGAGCAGGAAGGAAAGACTCTCTCTGCTACTGGAGTCCATTTTTCTACTCCTTCTAGACCCTATCCTAAGGGTCAAAAGGGTGGAAAAATGTGGTTTTGTAAATCCCAGAGACCCTTTCAAGACACATGTGGTGAATCCCCCTGTAGGGGCAGAGAAGGGAGAAATAATGGAAGACATCGACCATGCAGCAGAGGGGTCCGCAAAATCAGGGCGAACAGGAATCTTTCTTCGGTAGGCCCTACCAGCATTCCTGAAAGGATGCCCGACTGTTCCACTCTGGAGGCAGTTGGGGGGGTGCTTGTCCTTGTACCCAGATGCCTGGCTAAAAATAACAAAAGACAACTGGATACAAAGGATCATATCCAGGAGTTACTGTATTCCCTTTTCCAACCCTCCTCCAACCATGAGAAAAATTCCAGATGTTCCTCCCAGTAACAGGAATCAGGCAACCACCAAAATTCAAAAGTTGCTAGAAAAGAGAGTCATTCAACCAGTCCCCGCAGACCAGATAGGATCCAGGACTTACTCAAGATTCTTTTTAGTTCCAAAGAAAACAGGAGACTGGAGACCAGTATTGGATCTCAGCTCATTAAATAAATCAGTACAGAAAACAAAGTTCCAGATGGTCATGCTACAGTCAATTCTTCCATTTTTGGGAAAGACAATTGGATGTGCTCTACAGACCTCCAGGATGCGTACTACCACATAAAAATGGACAGGCCATCCAGGAGTCATTTGTGCTTCCAGCTGGAAGCCAGTCATTACCAATTCTGTGCACTGCCCTTTGGTCTCACTGCAGCCCACAGAGTTTTCACCAGTGCATGGCAGTGGTTATTGCTCACCTGAGACGTGCAGGATTCTGGGTGTTTCCATACATAGACGACTGGCTCCTTACCGCCGCCACCAGGCATCTACTTCTACAGTCAAGGGACAACACTTTAGATCTGTATGCTCCGTTAGGCATTACAATCAGTTACGAAACATCTGCCTTATTGCCATCTCAGCATATTGCCTTTATAGGTGCAGAACTAAAATCTGTAACAACGATGGTCACTCTTCCATAAGAATGGATTCAAACTCTTCGGATGCAAATTCATAACCTGCTTTCGAGAACATCCAAGCAAGAACTGTTTTCAAAGTTTTAAGGACAATGGCAGCAACAGTCACCATACCCCCCCTAGCTCAGATACATATGGGCATTCTCCAGTGGCTTCTTTTTACCCAGTGGTTAATGTAGGAATTACTAATGTCATACCAGATAATTTTGACAGACTCTTGCAAAAGAGACCTAATCTGGTGGTTAATCTCAGATCAAGTCCACCATAGGTCGTGCTTTCACTCTACCTCCCTCATCAGCCACAGTGACTATGGACACATTCCAGATTGGGTGGGGGGTAATTATCAGGAAGAGACAGCCCAAGGCACGTGGCAGGAGCACAAGTATCACTTGCACATCAATGTACTAGAGAAGAGAGCAGTGCTTCTTGTCTTGCAAGCATTCCAACACTCTCTTCGTCTAGGGACGATTGCAGTCCAGATCGACAGCATGTCAGTTGTATGGTGTATAAACAAACAAGGAGGAACCAGATCTTACTCCCTTTGTCGAGAGGCCCTCAGAGTTTGGCAGTAGGTGACCCCATCCAAGCACTTTCTAATAACAACGCATATCCTGGGGAAATCCAATGTGATAGCAGACAAACTTGGTAGGCCAATCCTGATGCCCCATGAGTGGTCCCTGAAGCAAGAAGTGGTAGAAATGATTTTTTGCAAATGGGGCCAGCCTTCCTGCGATCTCTTTGCCATGTCCAGAAACACAAAATGCAGCACTACTTTGCCCTTATCCCCCCACCGAGGGAACCACCGAGAGATGCACTTGTACACGATTGGCCCTTGGGTCTCCTTTATGCATTCCCCCCTTTTCCACTGATACCCAAGGTACTTCAGAAAGCCAGTTTGCTGGGAGGACATTAATCTTGATAGCGCCATACTGGCCTCATCAAATTTGATTCTTCTTCCTACAGCCTCATCTACAGGAAAAACCTTGGATCCTGGACCCAGTACCAGATCTCCTGACACACTCCTCAGGGGTTTTCCATCCCTGTCTTTCCACCCTTAAGTTGACAGCTTGGCTGCTCTGATTCCCAAAATAGCCAGGTCACAAGATCTTTCATCTGCAGTTCAATATATTCTGATTTCGTCTGACAAATCATCTACCAGGAAATTTTACCTTAGTAAATGCAAGAGATTTGTTATCTGGGCTTCACAAAATCACATTGATCCATATTCAGCACCCATATTAGCCATTCTAGACTTTTTGACAAAAAATTTTAATGAAGGGGCCGCAGCAACTACTATCAGAGTTCTGCACAATACAAATGTCCAGAATTCCAGCAAAAACACCAGGACTTGGACTCAGCTGTAAGATCCAGTACAAAAGGTTTTAATGAACACAAGTGCTTTCGTGGGCAACCCCACTTCATCAGATGTCAATACAAAATTAAAACAAGCATACCCTTCTCTTATATACACCCCTTCCTTAAAACACATGACTTAAACAGCCAATAATTTCCAAGAACACATACAATCACTATATATTAAATTATGCAAAACAATATACATACTTATAAAAACACCAATATAAAAAAAAGCATATGAATAAAAGAAATAAACACATACATGAACAATATATGCACATAAATAGCTACACTATTCTTCAATAAGAAGCTATTAAATATAATTATCTAAAAAGATTTCAACTTGGGTCGTAAGGGAACATATTCATTCAGTCCATGAGCTTTATCAGCCCTTAATCTCACTATCCACTTTGCTTCTAGTTCTTCAGTGGTGTTCCATAGGTCACCCCCTCTGATATTTTCATAAGTTCTTCCTATAACTAAGAATTTGAAACAATGTTTCACATCAGTATTAATAATGTGCTTAGCTAAAGTATTAACTCTGTTTTTCTTGTTGATGGCATATATATATGTTCATGTATTTTTCTTTTAGGGATCTGTGTGTTTTTCCTACATAGAACCTACAGCATTCTGTGCAGTAAGCTAAATAAACAATGTGTTCACTATCACAAGTAGCTGAAATACTGAATATATGAAATACTGAAATACTGAATATATGAAAATATAAATAATACAGATAACTATGTTTTTACCTTCATAGGACAAAACAGTTTAGAAAGTAAGACCAGCTTTTTGTATCTTTCTCTCCAAATTGCCTAGGCCAACCAGTTTCTAAAGTCTCCCTAGCTGAATGGATTACAGACTGTATCTCATGGATTTACTCTCAGAAGGGTATGACATTACCAAAACCTCCCTGAGCTCATTCAGCTAGATACATGACTACTTCATCTGTTTTTTTGGTCAAGAACATCTACTGATGACGTTTGTGCACCAGCTACATGGTCCAAGATGCATACCTTTGTTTCACATTACTAATTGGACATCATATCTAGAAAAAGAGCCTCCCTTGATTCAGCAGTACTCCAGAATACCCTTCCATGAGAGCCACCCAAAGGTCAACATAGCTGGGAACTGTGTCCCTTAAGTGAGGAAGACTTAAAAGGACAACATTAGATTTATAAATTAGGTACTCACCATAATTAGGCATCTGTGTTGTCAATTTTTATTCTTCCTCAACTCCCATCCTATCCATCCCCTATCCATTTTTCATCTGGAAGGATCTATTGGACTGTGTTTGGAATGCACAGTTCCAGGTTTGAGCCCTCTCTTTTCTGTCTGGCTATATATGTTTCTCGTCTGCTATTGGGGAAATAAAGCAGCAAACTTCATTTGAGGCAGTAGGGATGGAGCAAGGCATTATGGGAAGAGGGAGGCGCTCGAGAGTTGGATGCAAAGTGTGGTAAATGGGGTCGAGTCAGATCCAAGGAATCGATCTGGACCCATAAGTGAGAAAGAATGAAAATGAACACAGATTCCTAGTTATGGTGAGTACATAACTTTTAATTTAGGACTTGTATCCTTTTAGTAAGGTATCCCTGTGGGCAATCCAGTTGTTGCATGTGTGGACAGATATATGCTAAAGTGGGCATTATACAAAATGCTTGACTGAATGAGGGCTTCATAAAGGGGGACAATAACATCTCTAGATCTAGTCGCAATAAATTTGTTCATAAATTGTACAATATAGAAAGACTTTCTTATGACTCTGGGCACATGTTGATTGAAAGTTAGTTCACTGTCCACACAAGTTCACAAATGCCAAACAACTGGGTCATCTCTCAATGGGGTTTCAGTTTGGTAGTTCCCTGAGGTAGACAACTTCCCAAAGGATATGATAATATACCTTTTTGAACTTAGTTTCAATTCATGATTCTAGCACCAGTTATTGTTTGGGACAAACCTTCTTGCATGATGGTTAAGTCATTTGGGAATTCAATAACTGCTCCCAGCTTGCAGTAATCTCAAACTTAGTTGGCCAAAGGCCTTTGGTAGTTGCTTTTACTTCCGAGAAGCAGATGCAAAACAGGAAATGTCTCAGCACTAAGCCCTGGGTGATTCCATTGGTGACTGGTCTCTCTCTAGAGGTAGCCTCTCCAGTTTTAATCTCCTGCATCCTGTGAGCCAGTTGGCAGTCCAGCTAGTGATGTGATGGTTTATTCTCAGTTTATTCATCTTTTCTACTGTATCTGAGTAGGGGATTGTGCAAAAGGATTGGCCAGGTCAAGGTAATGTGGTGTGAACTGCTTTACTTTCATCTATTGCTATGGTGACAAGAGTGAAGCTTAAAGTTTCCAATGATTTTGAGCCTTTCACACTTTCTCCCTGATTTTTACCCTAAGAGTTTGAGAGATTAGAGCATACATTTGACTATCCCTGATTTTGTGTTATATTTTTTGGTCTGTTCCTCACAAGATTTGTGGTTTTCTGGAAAATTTATAAGGATTGCAAAACTTAAGTAATGAGACAATTCAGTTTTAGACTTCTAGACTTCATATTCTTCAGAAAATGCATGCTAATGCAAAACCTGTTATTCTAGCAACTAAGCATATAAGAACAATGTTATACTTAAAATGTGTTCCTGATTCTAGATCTTTGACCTTTATCCAGACTCGTTACATTTTTGGCTTTATCCCTTCAGCTATGAGGTTTTGAGGTTTAAATAAGAACTGTGAGCAAAAGCCGTTTACCACTTTCAAGCTCAACTTGTTGCATTTTTTTTTCATTTGTTCAATTGAATGAAACAAAAGTGCAACAAAAACTGGGCAACTTAAAAAATAACAGTAATAACAAATAACCTAACAGAAGGCTTAAAGTCACACAGGAAGCTTTAATAACTTTTTATAAGCAGAGTAAACATCACTAAGTAAGTTTTTTCATGCTTTTAAATAAATTAATGTATGCATGCTTTTTAAAGTCGTGCAGATTAATGCACGACTTTAAAAAGCTAAAAAAAATCGTGCCCAACTTGCAGTAATGAAAAAAAAATAGAAAAAAAGGCTTAAGGCAAGGAAGAAACTGTATTAATTCTTCTGAAAACATACTAAAACTAAAAGATGAATCAAAGTTATTCCAGTTTCTTGCCTGCATTGTCTTATTTTATCATCACCATCATCATCAATGTTGTTATTATTATTTTTATTGTTGTTACATCATAAATGACTGCCCAGAATGTATCTGGGTGGGCTGCTGACACTTCAGCTCTGGTCCATAATCCACAGAACTGCACTGGTATGTTTGACAACATGACCTGTATTAATTAACAGTAAATAACAGTGAAAACCATAAACTGTTGTAAGCGGGAATGAAACAATGAAGTGTCAATTATAAAAAAATAATAAGCACTTTATTGCCAAACACAGAACAAAAGCGCTTATTATTTTTTGCAACTGGCACTTTGTTGTTTCATTCCATCTTTTCTTAGTTTATAGTAAATAGTGCAAAATACCAGACCCTGATCATGGTGAAATGGGGCCATAGGCAGGGTAATAAATTGGGGCCCCCCAGAGCATCCCCTCCTGCAGCAACTCCCTACCCCCCCCCAGCAACAGCCCCCTCCCCAGCCATTCCAGTGTTCCATTACTTGGCTATTTCTCTCCAGTTACCATAAATGCTGTTCAAACCTGTCAGTGTGCATTCTGTTTTCTTATTCACTTCTACAGTGATTACAGATATTGAAATAAAATAACACAAACACTGATAGCCATTTGCTAAGCAAACAGTACAGTCTCACAACGAAAACAGACTTAGCATGAGCAGTAAACTTCTCTGTCCTTGAAACTCACATTCATTGAAACGGCATGAAAATCTACATTCAAAGAAAAAGCATCTGGCCAGTGAAGGATTAAATTTACACAAGAAAGAAGCCAGGAAAAATGAGCCAAATTCCTCTTTTCTTTTTCTTTAATAGGTGAAGAGCTTTTTGTTTGCTAAATTGCAAACTTCATCAGACCAAAATACAATAAAACACAAGTGACTTAAATAACCTTCTAAAACTCACTCCCCTTTCCATTACCTAAAAGGAAATGATGTCACAGTCATGCTAAAATATGTATATATATATATATATATATATATATATATATATATATATATATATATGATCAGCTTTAACAATTGGCTTAAACTCTGGTGTCATTCAAAGGGGATCCAATGTCTGTCTGCCTGAGATGACATGCTGGACAAGTCACGCTGCTTCGCAAGGGATGGCTTGTACCTGTCACCCCTGGGATTCCGGATATTGGCAAAGGCTCTTGCCACCCCCATAGTGCTTTTTTTAGGCAAGGCTCAAATTCTAAACCTACCACCCTAGAACACAAAAAAGGAAAAAAACTAAGGGTAATGCTGCTCAATGCCAGAAGTCTAAATCTCAAAATGCACGCACTCGAGGCCCTTCTCAGTATGGAGAACATCGATGTCTGTGCTGTGACAGAAACCTGGTTCAAGGCTCCTGAGAGCACCCCAGCACTAACAGGTTTTACCTCATACCATGCGTTCCGGCCCCAAAATCCGGACAATACCAAGAAAGAAGGGGGGGTATCCATATTCATCAAGGACACCCACACCTCAAGACTGGTGGCAACGCACGATGCATCGGAGACCATCCAGGTGCAATTAACCATAGGCAAGACTGCTCTGCAAATTGTAGCATGTTACAGGCCACCCTCACAAACTCAGGAACCTCACATGGCTTTCCTGAAAACACTGGAGGGGATAAATGTATCTCCAAACACCATCATACTAGGTGACTTCAATTACCCTAATATAGACTGGGAACACTACTCAAGCCCAAACAACCTAGCCCAAAAGTTCCTGGAATTCATAAACTCAAATGCCATGGAACAACTAGTCACCATCCCACAAGAGGAGAAAACATACTTGATCTCATCATCACGAACATGGGAGCACAATGTTCAACACCAGAAGTATACCCTCACTGGTGAGATCAGATCACAAACTAATCTTGCTGGAGGTCCTCATCCCACCCCACCTGAAATAAAAAGACCACAGTAAAAACTTCTCGAAGCCGACTTCACACTTCTAAAGACTAGTGTGGTCTCCTTTAAGGCCCCGAGCGGAAAACAGTACTCAAGGCTGAATCACTTACAAATGCCTTCTACCAGCACCTGCAGCACTGCATGGATAAGGCAATCCCAAGCAAAACAAAGACTCTTTGTACCAAGGGCAAGCGTCCAGTCTGGTGGACCCCAGCCATAAACAAACTCTACAACAAAAGGAGGAAGCTACTACAAGATAGAGCAAAATCCTTAAAAGGTAAGACACCCTTGATCACTATAAGTAAAAACTAAGAGCTCTCATAAAATCATCCAAAGCAAATTTTGAGAGAAAAATAGCTAAAGACTCAAAGGACAATCATAAGGCCTTCTTTAGCTATGTTAGAAACCTGGGAGGAAACTCCCAGATATGCTCAGAACTAGTTCAAAATGATGTGAAGATTACTGATCCTACAGACATTGCCAACATACTGGCTGACAGGTTCAGTGCAAACTTCTCCCCCCCAAAAGGAGAGATATCTATACCAAATGGTTGCAGCCCCCCAAACATCTCAAACGCCCAAGTGAGAACTGCTCTCTCCAAAGCAAAAACACAGCATCCATGGGACCTGATGGTGTCCCAGGCTGTGTGCTCCACGAACTCAACGAGGAATTAAACCCACAGCTAGGACAGCTGTTTAATCACAGTCTCACCTCTGGATACGTACCCAGTGAGTGGCGCACTGCGACTGTGGTCCCACTTCACAAAGGCGGTGCCTCCACAGACCCTGGAAATTACCGGCCCATTAGCTTGACAAGCCTTATCTGCAAAGCTATGGAGAGGATCATAATGGACCTCATAAATAAAGACATAGGGAATTTGCAGACTTTGGATCCAACCCAGTTTGGCTTTGTCAAAGGCAGATCATGCCTTTTAAACTTGGTTGACTTTTTCGAAACAGTCACCAAAGCCATTGATGAGGGAAAGGCAGTCCATACAGCCTACCTCGATCTGCCGAAGGCCTTCGATACAATACCCCACTCGGGTATCATTGAAAAACTCATCAGCTTAAATGTTAACCCATACATCACAAGATGGGTTGCAAACTGGCTGAGTGACAGAACCCACAGGGTCAAAGTTGCTGGCGCCATGTCAGACTCAAAGCCTGTCACAAGTGGTGTCCCACAGGGCTCAGTCCTGGGCCCACTCTTGTTTGGCATCTACTTTTCAGTACAAGCAAACACAGGAGGGTTATGGCTGACAAAGTTTGCAGATGACTGCAAACTGGGCGCCGTAGTCGAAAACACATCTGACACAGATATCCTTCAGAAGGGTCTCACAGAAACGGATGACTGGTGCCAGAGCCATGGCCTAAAGTTAAATGCCAAAAATGCATAGTCATACCCTTCGGGAAAAACAAGGTTACCCCTAGCTACCATATAGGTGGTAATCCTCTGAGCACAGAAGAAGTTATCAGGGACCTGGGGACCCAGGTTGACCGTAGCCTGTCATTCAACACCCATGTAGCTAAAGTAGTTAGGAAGACCTTCTACATTGCCCACCTCATCATGAAGGGATTCACATCTAGATCAAGGGAGGTCATAGTCTCCCTATACTCATCACTCATCAGACCAATGATTGAGTACAATGCCCCATTCGGAATGTATCTGACCCGACACTTGCAGCAGCTAGAGAGGCCACAAAATTTCCTCACCAAAAGGATAAAGGGTCTCAAAAATCTGTCCTATGCTGCCCGACTGAAAGAACTCCAGCTCTATTCAGTCGCACCGCTTGCTCAGAGGTGACCTTTGCCTGACATACAAGGCCATGTCAAACCCAGAGTTGATGAATATGCTTCACCTCAAAAAATCTAGATCCGTCAGAGCCACAAGGGCGGGAGACTTAAACCTCGACACGGCTATTAATAGGACGTGCTGGAGGGATAGATTCATCACCCAAAGACTCCCTATGCTGTGGAACAAAATCCCGGTATATGTGAGGCAGAGCACCTCGCTGGCCTTGTTCAAGAGAAATCTTGACCAATGGATGGGAGATCGCAGATATACTCCAGGGATTACCTCAGTGTCACTGCTAGACAGAGGCACAGCAAAATAATGGGTATAGTTCCCCATACAAAAGGGGTGGCTTAAGCCACAAAACTATGGGCTAGGCTTATAAATGCCCTCGGGCAGATAGCCTAGTATGAACCTATGAACCTATGTATATATATATATATATATATATATATATATATATATATATATATGAAATATACTAAATAAATAATGTTATTTATATTGACCTTAAAAATCTGCATACAAAGTAAATATATACACATATAAATTACATCTACATTAACTTAAGAAAAATTCTTATCAAATAAACCGTATAAAGCAGCATATGTCCTATAAAAAATATATGCCCTATAAAAAATATGTATTTATAAACATATTATAAATTATTTAACCAAAATGCATATAATGAAGAACAAACTATAGACCTAAATAAGCAATGCATTTAATTTCAGTAAACTGTTAATTGCACAGTAATCATTGAGTCCAGGCCAAACGTATGAATGTAGTGAAAGTTGCCACATGAATTCAGCCTTTTCTAAATGCAGGATTCCTTGCTCAAAAACTTGCTGGATGCCACAAAATTCGAAATCATGCTGTCTATTAATATGGCCATGCTTTGCAAGGGACATTTGTTAAATTACTTTTCTAATAGCATACAAAGGCTCATATACACTTTCTTTTAGGGATCTTGTTGTCTTTCCTATGTAATAGGCCGGACATTGCCTACACTTGGCCACATATATCACCCCCTTAGAATTACAATTCAACTAATGATGGATAAAATATTTTTTCCCATTGATTTCTACTGAGTGACCCTGGTACGTGAACTTACAAAATTTACACATCCCGCTTTTCTTCATACCTTCTCTTGACATATTATTGAAGTTGTGGCATGTCTCAATAATATTTATATTTTATCCATCATAAGTTGAACTGTAATTCTAAGGGGGTGGTATATGTGGCCAAGTGTAGGCAATTAACAGTTTACTGAAACTAAAAGCATTGCTTAGGTGGGTCTATAGTTTATTCTTCATTATATGCATTTTGGTTAAATAATTTATGATATTTATAAACATTGTGCCTATCAATAAGTATTTTTATAGGACTTATATTTTTATAGGACATATGCTGCTTTATAGAGTTTATTTGACAATAATTTTTCTTAAGTTAACAGGTGTCTTTCTTATTTGATTTGAATTTCCTGTATATGTAATTTATATTTGCATATATTTACTTTGTATGCAGATTTATAAGGTCAATATAAATCAATAGAAGTTATGTACCTACCATAACGGCCCATGTGAGTTGTTTATCTCACCTTTATTCTCACTAATGGGTTTGGAGCCAGTAGCTCGAGACCAAGCCCCTTATCCCACAATGCACTGCTGGAATTACCTCAGATCATGTTTGCTGCGACTATAAGTACCCTTTTATTTATTTCTACAAGGAAGCACTTCCCGAAGGGGAAGAAGTATTGAATAACCAGGATGGTACTAGCCTCTAAGTCAACTGTCAGCCAGGAGGGGGAAGGAGGGAGGGACGTGAGAATAAAGGTGAGATAAACAACTCACATGGAACGTTATGGTAAGTACATAACTTTTTTATGTGAAGTTGTTAAATCTTGCTGTTTATTCTCACTGATGGGTAGCATCCCTAGCACCCTCAGTCTTGGGTGGCTCATGGAAGTATGTTTTTCAGTACCTTGGAACCAAAGGAAGACCTGTCCCTGGAAGCCTTATCTACTTTGTAATGTGTGATAAAGGTATGAGGCTTAGACCAAGTGGCTGCAGCGCAAATATTGTCAAGGGGCAATTTAGCTTGAATGGCAGAAGATGTAGAAACGGCTCTGGTAGAATGAGCCTTAGGTTTGTGTGTCAATGGCATGCTGGCATTCACATAAACAAAGGATATACAGTCTGATAACCATTTAGATAAAGTTGTTTTAGCCACTGGATTACCTTTTCTGGCCTCCAAAAAGGATACAAAAAGTTGATCTGATTTTCTAATATCCTTAGTTCTGTCAGGATAAAATCTGAGCTGTCTGTGTACATCAAGTTTATGTAGCATGTATTCCAATTTGTTAGAATGGTTGGGAAAAAAGACTGGCAGCTCAGTGACCTGATTGATACTGGATTCAGAACAGACTTTAAGCAAAAAGGAGGGGTGTGCTCTAAGAGATACTCTATCAGCATGTAAAATCATGTAAGGAGACTTAACAGATAATGCTTGGAGTTCTGACACTCTGCAGGCAGAAGTAATGGCTACCAGAAATATAGTCTTCCAGGACAAATATTTGAGATCACAAGAAGATGCCGGTTTGAAAGGGAGGAGAATAATTTGTGACAGCATAAAATTCATATTCCAGGGAGAATACGGAATTTTGACAGGAGGTCTCATGTGAAAGGCATCTTTAAGAAAAGCCTTAGATAACTTATGGCTCATAACATTCAACCCATCGAATCCAAGGTGGAAATTTGATATGGTGGCTAACTGGACTCAAACTGTGGCAGCTGCTGCTCCTTCTTTAAAAATCTTTGTCAAAAATTCTAAAATGGATGATAAAGGCGCTAAGAAGGGGTCGATTTTCTGTATATTGGCCCAGATTGAGAACCTGTTCCACTTACTGTGGTATAGTTTCCTGGTGGATGGCTTGTGAGAAGACAAAAGGATTTGTCTTTCATCATCTGAAAGCGAATGATGCCTGGCAATTAGGGGAAGTAGATTAGCCAAGCAGTCAATTTTGAAGGACTGCAGTGAAGGGTGGAGGTCCCCTGACGGGTGTGTCGGAAGGTCCGGAACTGAGTCCAGGATCCATGGATCCTCCAGTAGATGATGGTGAAGGAAGAGGAACCAAATCTGTCGAGGCCAGTAGGGAGCTATGAGGATAACTGTTCTTCCCAATGACTTTGCTTTCAGTAAAACCTTGGGTATCAATGGAATAGGTGGGAATGCATATAGGAGACCCGGAGGCCAATCATGTATGAGTGCATCTCTCGGGGAATGTCCCGGAGGTGGTATTAGGGAAAAGTAGCTTCTGCATTTGGTATTGATGTGACTGGCAAAGAGGTCGCAGCAAGGCTGGCCCCATTTGTGGAAAATCAGATCCGCAACTCATTGGTTGAGAGAACACTCGTGAGGCAGCAGTACTGCCCTGCTTAGCTTGTCCGCTATCACACTGGATTTCCCTGGGATGTTCGTTGCTATAAGGAAACGGTGGGACAACACAGCCCATTGCCATACCCTGAGTGCTTCTCGACAAAGGGGGTAAGACGTGGTTCCACCTTGTTTGTTCAAGTACCAGACCACTGACATGTTGCCCGTCTGAAATGCAATTGTCCCTAGACAAAGAGAGTTCTGAAAGTACTGCAACGCCAGAAGTACCATTCTCAACTCCAGAACATTGATATGCAGATGTGACTCTTGATCTGTCCATGTGCCTTGGGTAGTCTTTCCCTGAAAATGCCCCCCCACCCTATCAGGGAAGGTGCGTGGTCACAGTGGCTACTGGGGGGGAGAACAAATGGTCTTCCGATTGTAACATGAAGAGACGTCAACCACCACTGAAGGTCTCTCTTGCAAGAATCTGTGATGAGAATCATGTAGTGCATCGGTAGCTTTTGGTAGGACCACTGAGCAAAGAGGAGCCATTGAAGGATTTGCATATGCATCCTTGCGAGTGGTACAGCCAGGATTGCCGCCGCTATCAAACCTAGCACCTTCAAGACCTCTGCTGCTGTAGCTTTGTTCTTTGACACCAGTGAGATGAAGTGTTGGCAAAGAAGTGAGACTCTTTTGATTGGAGGACGTAGAGTGGTGGCTGAGATATCTAACTCTGCTCCTATAAAAACGGTATGCTGCAATGGCAATAAGGCAGACTTTTTGAAGTTGATTGTAATGCTTAATTGATGGCAGAGTGTCAGAGTATATTGTGTTGCCTGAGTCAGTTGATGCCTGGTGGTAGCAGTGAGGAGCCAATCGTCTAGGTATGGAAACACCTGGAATCCTAGATGCCTCAGGTGAGCCGTGACCACTGTCATACATTTGGTGAACACCCTGTGGGCTGTAGTCAGTCCAAGGGGCAGAACTCAAAACTGTCAATGGTTGGCTCCCAGACTGAAATGCAGGTGACCCCTGGAACGTCTGTTTATTTTTATGTGATAGTACGCGTCCTTGAGATCTATGGAGCACATCCAATCACCTTTCTCTAGGAAGGGAAGAATGAACTGAAGTGTGACCATTCGGAACTTCTCTTACTTTACAAATTGGTTGAGTCTGCTGAGGTCCAAGATAGGTCTCCAGTCCCCTGTTTTCTTTGGTACCAAAAAGAATCTTAAGTAAGTTCTGAATCCAACTTGGTCTGCTGGAACTGGTTGGATGACTCTTTTTTTTCTAGCAATTTTTGGACTTCTACAATTGCTTGTTCCCTGAGACTGGGTGGAACATCTGGGATTCTGCTTACAGGAGTAGGAGGGGAAGAGAACAGTATGAAATATCCTCTGGAAATGATGCTTTGTACCCATGTATCTGATGTTATGTTTAGCCAGGCTTCTGGGTACAAAGACAAGCAACCCCCGACTGCCTCCAGAGCCGAACAGCCGGGCCCCCTTTAAGGGGTGCTGGTAGGGCTGACCAGAGAACTGGCCTCTGTCACCCTGTTGCTGTGGACCCCCTGTGCCATGCAGATGGAGTCTTCTGTTATAACCCCCTCCTCTGCCTCTAGAGGGGGTTTCTCCACATGAGTCCTGAAAGGTTCCCCTGTGCTTTTCGGAACCACATTTTCCCTCCCCTAGGGGCCTTGGAGTAGAGCTGAGTAGGGGTAGAAAAACAGAGTCCAACAGCAGATAGGGTCTTGCCTTCCTGCTCACATGTGGTTAAAGTTTCCTTTACTTTAGGCCCAAACAGTGATGAGCCATCAAATGGGGTGTTGATAAAGGAAGACGTAAAGGGTTCCGCAAAGGAACAGAGAAGCATCCAGGCTTGTCTCCGCAGATCAATGCCTGAACTAGCGGCTCTACTCGAACCATTAGCTGCATAACATATGAGACGCATGGACAAGTTTACAAGTGAGTTTAGGGTAGCGAGCTGTGTGTTGACTTTGTTGGCAACCCCAGCAGCTACCATACCCTGGAGAATATCTCCTAGCTCTTTCAGGAGATCTCTTTGCATTCTCATACAATGGGTTAAATAGTTCAGCGATTGCAGAGAAAAAGTTGCTGAACTAAACATACATTTCCCATATCTATCCATGATCCTAGAATCTCTGTTAGGAGGATGGATAGATGCAGATGTTTCAGACACTTCCTTTTTGGTGGCTGCAGCTACCACCATGGCATCAACAGGCACTCCTTTGGTCAAAAAGGCTTTGTTCACTGGGGCAGAAATGAACTTATTCGGCTTCCGAGGGACAGGTTCCATGGCCTCCGGTGACTCCCACTCCTTCAAGAGATCAACTCCATGAGCTCATCATAAGGCGGAGACATCCAAGAAGTAGAAGGTTAAGACCCAAAAGCCTTCAAGTGCACTGACTCGTCCTCAGTAGGGGTTTTGGACTGCCAATCGCCCCTCTAAGGATATCTAAAATCACTGCAAAGGAGATATCCTCAGTGGGGGATTGAGGGGACCCTTCTGACTCATCCAAGTCCGTGTCGGATGTCAAAAACTCCTGTGGGGAGTCTAAGTGCCTCCTCTTGCACAGTCTCTTCATGGGTACCTCCTCAGTGGAGATATCTGGGGAGGTCTCAAAAGAGCAGGGGACACCCTGTGGGGTGACTTGAGGCTCAGGGTCTCTACGCTTAGGGGGACTGGTAGACGTAGAAGTGGACACAGGAGCTTGAGGGGAGAAGGAAGCCTGAACTGGTGCCGATGATGTCTTAAGAGACAGGACTCTCCTCATGGCATCAAAAGCACCATGGCTCTGTTGAGAAGGGGTAGATGGATCCGGAGGGACCATCTGATCTTCCCGCACTGAAACCATGGGCTCTGAGCCCGAGGTACGAGCCGAGCTCATCCAAACCGAAGCCCCAAGAGGAAGAGTTGTCACCGACAAATTGGTCCGACTATCCTCCCCGGACCCGACAGGAGATTGTCAGCTCCTAGCATCCTCGGTCGGTGCCAAGGATGTCTGAGTAGATAAAGCCAATAACACCAGAGTGGGTCTTAGTTCCATAGGTTCGACAAGCATCGGTTCAGGCTTCTTCATCTCTGAGAGTCCAGTATGGCTCGGAGGTGGAGTAGTCAAGTCCGGTTCAATGGTCTTCGGCTCCGACGAAGTGGTCGGAGCCGACAACAATTTAGCAAGTCCTGGTGCCCATAGAAGCTTCTGCACTAGCCGATCCATATCCATATCAGAGAGGCTGACCGAAGACTTTGAGGAATGCACCAAAGGTACTGACTGGAGCAGACGAGATGAGGGAACCTCAGAGACCTAGCTTCAAGACTGGGACATATGACAGATGCATGGTCATCCTTAAAAGAGAAGATGGCTTTATCGTGGAGTAAAGAAGTTTTTTTTTTTAACTTGTTGAAGCCTCCTGGCAAACTTGCAGCTGTAAAAATGGGAGGCCACTCGCTCACCCCTCTTGCCTTGTGGTTCTGGCACCTTTGGCTGAGTACTAACTTAATAGTTAAAGACTATAGTATATATATATATATATATATATATAATATATTGTAATAGTTATAGACTTGTCTAAAAACATTACCTCTAGACAACGCAGTCTCATACTTCAACTCAACATTCTTAAAATTACTTGACTCCCAAGCTCCCCTACGGACCAAGAGAATAAAAGCTAAATCAGCCTCTTGGCTATCTAAAACTACTCTATCCTTCATGAGACAAAGAGACAAAGTGTGGGCACGCTACCAAAAACATAAGACAACCCCACTCCTCAACGAATACAAACTGCTCCGCAATAAAGCTAAGAAACACATCTCTTTTGATCGACAAAACTATTTCTCTACACTCCAAAACCAAAACAAAAACAACCCTCAAAAATTTTGGAAAGGAATCTCCACTCTCCTCCACCCCAGCAAACCAGATACTCCTACCCCAGATCCAAATGCTCCAGAACTAGATTTAGCCACCCAATTTAATTCCTTCTTTATTGACTCTATTTCAAAACTGACCTCCTCATTCTCTATCTCCTCCCCATCTTCTAATACCCCATCACTCACCCCCATAATCTCTACATCAACACCCTACTCCCAATCCACCAATTCCTCTACCCCCTCTTCCATACAAATTCTATCCTCATCCATACCACCCCAAAATTCAATGCTGCCCGACTGCACTCTCTTCACTTTAAATCCCATTCCTACTACTACTATTAAGAAACTCCTCCAGAAATTGAAACCATGTACCAATGCTCCTGATAATATCCCTTCTTACTTTCTTAACATTGCTGCCGAAAGTCTGGCCTACCCAATTAGCATTCTAAGTAACCGCTCCCTACTAGAAGGCACAGTTCCCCAAATTTGGAAACAAGCCTTTATTATTCCATTACACAAAGGTGGTAACAATAATAACATTACCAATTTTCGTCCCATAGCCATCCTGTTGCCCATTTCAAAAATCCTCGAAAAATGTGTGCAAATCCAACTCCTTCCTCATCTCCTAGACAATAACCTTATAACCCCCACGCAGCATGGCTTCAGACCTAATCATAGCACCATGACTGCCCTTCTCTCATTGCTTGAAATAGTAAATAAAGCCCGAGACTCTGGACAAATCGTTTCCACCTTACTCCTTGATCTTTCCAAAGCCTTCGATACTATCTCTCACAGCCTGCTCTTAACTAAACTCTCCAAACTCTACCTATCCTCCTCCTCTCTGAACTGGTTCTCTAGCTATCTATCCAACAGAAATCAAGCTGTAAAATGGAAAAAAGCAACTTCCTCTTTCCTAAGTACCCCTACCGGAGTTCCACAAGGCTCCATATTGAGCCCTCTACTCTTCAATATCTTTATTAATGACTTCCACAAATCTATCCCTTTCTCTAGCATTATCCAATATGCAGATGATTCTACTATCATCTGCTTTGCCTCTTCTATCTCCACCCTACAAAAACTTACTCAAGACACCTTCTCTTCCACAGAGCAATGGATGCTAAGCAATCATCTAGCTCTCAATGCCACCAAGACCAAATTAATGTTATTTACTCCCTCCAAACTCCCTCCCCCCAACATGAACTCACTCTTAGTTACTAGTCAAAATAACTCACCTCTTGAAATAGTGTCAGAGACCAAACTACTTGGGGTCCACATTGACAACCAACTAAAATTTAATTCCCACCTACAAAAGAACATTAAAAAAACACATCAAAATCTTGGCATGCTGTATAGACAAAATGCCTACCTCACACCCACCACTAAAATCACTCTAGCTACTTCCTTCCTTATTCCCTCCCTCCTCTATGGTGCCCCACTACTTACTAATCTTCAGTGCTTGTTAAAAAAACAGCTCACCTCTTGCTATAACAAAATTGCTAGATTCGCTACCACTCATAAGTCTTCCACTCACCACTGTCTCTCCCTCCATAAACTAAAATGGTTAGAACTTCCCAACTATCTTGCTTACACTCAACGAACTCTAGCTCACAAGCTTATTCTAAACCCCTCCAACTGTCCCTCCCTCTCCTCTGCCTTTAAAATGCACCATCCAAATAGAGTTCTAAGGTCTAATAATCAAAATCTATTAGAGGTCCACAAACCGACTCATCCCCCAGGCAAAAACCTCCTTTCCTTCAGCCTTGCTCGCCTCTGGAACTCCCTACCACCAAACATCCGCACTACCTCTAACCACTCTACCTTCAAGAAGTCACTTTTCTTACACCTAGCATCTCAATGGGAATGCTCTTGTACCCACCCCACATAGCCAACTCTGCCTTTGCCCTGTACTAATAAATTCTACTCTATTCATCTACTATGTTTGTTCATTAAAATGCATTTATGTTTTGCTTTTATTCCTTCATTAGCCTGTACCAAGATTGTCACTGTCAAATGTTAAGTACATTTATGTTTTGCTTATGTTCTTTTATAGTATGTACCTACATATTTACTGTCAAATGTTAATGTACATTTATTTTCTTTTTTGGAGCTTTTCTCCCTGGGACTCCATTGAAAACGGGTTCTTCAATGGCCCAATGGACTCTGGTAAACCAACTGCAATAAATAAATAAATAAATAGTAAAGTGATAAGACAAAGATGTTCCTTGTTAAAAAAAGCAAAATAATAAGACAACATGAAAATTAGGAGGACAGCTTGGATTAAACAGCAACTGTTTGAGCCATCTTTATCAGTAATGTCTGTAGGTGTCATTTTGTGTTTGATTATTCCTTTGGTCTCCTTGGAAGCCTGTTCTCTTCTTTTGTCGCTATTTTCTTGCTGGTGCATATGTTTCTGTCAGTAACTCAACCTTTTGCAAAGAAAGAAAAACATTTGTAGAGAGAAATGACTTTGGGACACCTGAAGAGATGGGGTAAGGTCACTGTGTTTCAGTTTTAGTGACCATCATGTGCTGTAGGGTGAAATGTAGCATGGATTGAAATTCATCATACTTAATCTGGGTAGTCATTGTTATCAATATTCCATGTCTAGTCTGCATGTTAGCTTCACTACTGTGAAAATAATTTTGTATTGGATTACACCTTCAGCTTGTAGGCTATATAATCATATATTTGTGAATCTAGTTATAGCACAGCCCCTCCCTTGGAGTCTATCAATTTGGCTTATGCTTTAGATCCATCTGAAAGTAAATCAAGGCTGTATACAACATAATGGATGCTTTGTCACAGTGAATTTCTGTTTATCCAACACTTACCACTCTGGATATCTATGAGTATCCCCACAAAGCTCCATTCCATCTGGCCTGCCTTGTAAAGTCCAGGATCCTTCCCTGGTGAGGCATACATCTATCCTAGCTCTCACCAGTGTGGTGTTATAAGAAGTATGTCCTCACAATTTTCAGTACCTTCTTGCCATGTCCATAGATACAGACATCCATTTTCATCACAATTTTTTCATACCATTGGTTACAATCTCAGATGCTCAGACAGATTAGTACCCTGTTAGGGATTCATTCTTCCTTTACAGCAAACTTGCATCTTTTTTTTCTATGTCTGTGTTAAAATAAGGAAACATGATTGTCGTCATAACTATCACACTGGTTACTTATGTTGTCTGGCTGTGGAACATGCTATTGTTGGTACATGCTAGCTGTGTTATCTACTTTCTCTTTAGCTTTGAAGTTTGACCTTCAGCTATAAAGAAGCGAAGGGATAAAATGTCTAAAGAAGCAGCTGATATGGATCGGTCTTGTGCTTCCACTTCTAGCTTGGACACAGCCAAACCTGGTGAGGTGTATTCACAGCATCCAGACCATCAGTTGGCATCTCCCAGGACCTCTAGCATTGCCCCATGGAGCCTGTTATGGCTAGGGAACAAGGTACATCAATTGCTTCTGAGCACCTTTCTTTTTCTCCATTTGGCTATCTTAAGATGCATTTCTTTTAACCTAGACTCCTGATAGCAGAAGGTGAAGGAGCATTCACCATGTTGTCATCAGAGAAGAGACTGAAGGGTGTGGAATAGAGGTCCATCTTTCAGTGTCAAAATCACAGGTGGATGTCCATCACAAAAGGCAGCAGATGATAAAACATATATCCCTTCCCTGTACTCCCAGGCAAGTTTCTTCTGAGAAATCTTTTCCTCAGATTTCTCAAGATGACTGGTTTGATTTAGCTCAAGGACTGTTAAAGGCTATTGAAGTCTTACACTAAGAACAAATTACCTTCCTTTTCTACCTACACAAAAGGGATTCTTCTTTGGAAGATGAGGATCACTCTGATAAAGAAGGCTTGAAATGTGCCTGTCAGATCCTTTCTCTGTCTGAGTCAGTTGTGAAAGAAACTACTTATTCTGCTCTTCTAATTATGTCATTTCTTTTGGTGAAATAATTTCAAAGATTAAATAATTTTCAAGTGGAAAGGGAGGGAAATATCTGTCACTCAAAAGAGATGCTTTAACTTTCTCCATATGGATGTTCCAAAAACTGTGGCTATTCATCCCATACTTAGGGCATTACAAGGTACCTTTCTAGTGCATTCTCCTACCCTAGTTTCTCAATCTACAGCTTTTAAAAGGCCAAACAGATTTCACAAGGTACAGGATTCAGACAAACATCTTTATAAAACCTAGTTGCTGACTCTGCTGTTATCTCACTGTACTTGGAAAAGGGAGCTAAATTAGATCCTGCTTGTAGTTACCTTCCAAGTGATAAGGAGAGCAGACCTTTCATAACTTCAGTAAAATGTACCCTCTTTTAGGGCTATAAATTGTCAAAACACATATGATTAAATTACTTTCATTCTGACAAGATGGGTTTGAAGATTTCTGAAATTCCTAACTGAGACATGAGCTCAAAATTTCAAGAAAGGTTTAATTTCATCTTTAAGGTAGCAAAACATTCCATAGATTATAGATATGATACACTGATGCAGCACTTAGAGCAGCTGACACTAGCTTTTTCATATGTAGGCATGCATGGATAAGGCTTCAACCTTTACCAGAGGTTGTAGAAGCTTAGTCACGGATTGTTCCTCTAGATAAAGAATTGCTGTTTGGGAGTCCCACAGCTAAAGTTTTGGAGAAAGTAAAAGAACAAAGCAAAAAGTTGCAAAGGATCAAACAGCTCTTATTTTTTCCTTTTCCCATATATGAAAAAAGTACCCTGAAAACTCTGTCCTTTCATTTGGAAAGCAGCCCAAATCTAAACAACAAACATCAGGTAAAATCCAATTTCAAAAGTGTCAAGGGGACTGTAAGACCAAGGAGAGTGTGTTCTGTGGGTCAAACAATAATAGAGGTCAGCCCTTATTTTTGATCTCTAGCTCACCTTCCCCTTCTCTACTCCAGCCAGATCTCACTTTTCCTGAGAATTCATGGTAAATGTTCAGATTGCCTCCCATTATGGGAAACAATCTCTTCATAATAGTGGGTATTAAGCATCATTAGTAGAGGTTACATGATTTAATGATAATTCAAGCCAAGCCAGCTATCTCATACATTTCTTGGGCTCCCAAAGATCAAGAACAACTTAAGTCCTCTCTTATTTTAGATGTTGTACAGTTAGGAGGAATAGAAGTGTCTGCTGTGTTATAAGGAAAGGATGTTATTCAAACTATTCTAGCTCACAGCAAAGAAGCAGACTTGAGGCCAGTTCTAGACTTATCCAGACTCCACAACTTCTTGAAGTTACTTCTTTGCCCTTTGGACGTTCTACACATTAAGCAAATTCACAAAGTGTCTGCGCCCAGTTATAGCATTTTGCAGGCTCCAAGAAATTCCCATCTATCCTTATGTTAGCAATTGTCTGGCTCAACCTTTTTCTACTTCAGAGATGCTTTGGAGTTCTCTACAAACTGACTACAGAATGTAGGATTCACTGTCAGTCTAAAGAAATACTCTCTAGATCCTTCATCCACAATGGTCTCCCTATGTTATCTAATAGATACTATATTACAAAGAGCCTTTCTCCATCCATTCAAAACAGCTACTGTCTCAATCGAGGAAAACAGAAGTCAGACTTAGCAACATAATTTCTAAAATTCATGGGGTTTATGGCTTCAGTCATTCTTATGGTTCCTCACACGGGGTCCATAAAGGAAATTCCACCTCATGTCAGTCTAGACCCAGCACCAGAATTCACTCATTCAAAAAGTTCTAATCATTCCTTGCCTAGTGCAGGACGTACTCTTTTGGGCTAAACAGGTAGACTTCAGTTACAGCCTCTGTCTGTACAGGGCATTGTGACAGATGACTTAGACTTTGCATGGGGAACTTGCTTCCAAGAAACCATAGTCCAGGGTGCATGGAGTCCCTTATACAAAAAAAAAAGTTACATCAATATTGAGGAGATGATGGCCCTCATCAATGGCTTTGAAACTTTGCAGCAACAGTGCACACCAGGTATGCTTCACAACTTGAAAGACTTCACCACAGTTATGTTGTACATAAACAATCAAGGCTGGATAAAGTCCTATCCTCTTTGCAGAGTAACAGTGAAGGTTTGGGAAGTAACCATTCATCATGCTGCCTTTCTACAAGCAGTCTACATCCCATCCTATCGGTACATAATGGTAAAATCTCTAAGCAGGTCAAAGGGAGATCCTCACAAATGGATGCTAAAATCGAGAGAGATCTTTCTTCAGCTCATCCATCAGTTCCTCAGAAAGACTTGTTTGTATCAACTTAAAACAGGCAGCTAAGTCTGTTTTGTTCTAGAATGCCTTGCAGTAAAAAAATGAATGCAAATGCCTTTTGTATAACCTAGAACAGCAGAGGTTATTGAATCTGAAGGAAATGACCAGGGGTCATTACCAGACAGTTACTTAGGACAAGGGGTAGACTCTAGAAATATTTTGAAGATAGCATCTTTGTCACTAAGCGTTATAAGATTGACTCCTTTTCTAGACCAAGAGCAGGTTTTGATAGGACTGTTCTCCAGGCGCTGTTGGACTCTGGCCCTTCTACTACCTCCCTGTCTAACTTTCCCTTGGTAATGATCCCATATAACTTATGCTACTGCAACAGTGATCTAATGTTGAACATAGTACAGTTGTGTAAGTAAATGTTATTTAACAGTAGATGTTCAAATAGATCACTGTTGAATTGCTAACACCCTCCCTCCTGCCCCACTTGTGGTCAATCTGGTGCATTCCTTCTTATTAGGGCTTATATTTATACCAGATCTTTCTGCCAGAGTAGGGTTCCAGTAATCCCTGTTTGTTTCTCCTTTGTTCTAGTGCATAACCTGGGACCTAAGGTCTCTATTGTCACTTTACACAGAGGTAAGAAAGCTCTGAATTCTGGTACAGCTACATCTACTTTTATACTGGCATGTTCTTGTGCCTTCTCAGATGTACAGGCACTAGCTAGGTGCCCTAAAGGTTTGGATAATGACTGGATTTGATCCTTGGCAGGATCCATCCCATATAGCTAAAGTTACTGCAACAGTGATCTATTTGAATACCTACCACTATGGTAAGTTTAACTAAACAACAAAAGCAGCCCCAAAGATCATAAATCCAATACATTCCAATAACCAACTATATAAGGATGGTGTTTTGGAGAATGTTTGATAGTTTCTCCATTGTGTTACAGCCTTTCAAGGTCTTTTTTATTTTAGATATCTACAACTAGCTAGACGAAAGCACTTAATTTTCAAATGGTTTTTAAATAAAAGCTGGGTCCAGAATTGTTTTGACTGTACTGATAGTTCTGATTATTGGAATTATGGTAAGTTTGTGTACACAAATATACCTTATACATTTTTCTCATGTTGCAAAGAAAGAAGTTTAAGCAATACATCACATCTCTTTAGAGATTTACAGCTGCTTTCCGTACCATTATGCTAACATGCAGTAATGGATGTAGCTGTAATTCCAAGTGGCTAAATCCATTATAATTCATAGAGCAGAGTAGAACTGCATATTTAAGTTATAAATCTCATTCACATTGAATAGAAATCTAATGTCGTCTAATTTACAACTTAAGCTATAAATTTCCATCTTTGCTTGGGAGTCTTAAAGAACTTGTCACTTCACAGCTTTGTTTGCTTTCATTTTAAGTCTCTGTTGCTGTTTCATCATAGCAACAGAGGAGAAAAACTTTCTTTGCCATATACATAGGTTATCAGAATAAAAAATTTATTCAGTATGCAGACGTTTGTTTTAGTCACAAAAATCTCACCACGTCAATGGATGAAACCAACTCCTAGTACAAAACGTAATCAAGAGGCAAAACCAAGGTGGCAGTAGACAAGGCAGTTAAAAATAACTTGAGTTTATTGAAGTATGAGCGCTTTCGTGTTGCCTTTCATGTTGCTTCCACAACACTTCTTCAGGTACACTAAAATAACATCTCAAAATACTTGTATTTAAGTCTCCATAAACCAATAAAAATACTAGGAGTAGTCACATGACATATAAAACAATCAGCTGACTCTTCAGTTGTACTAATCACCTGATCTAAACTCCAGCTTGCAAAATCCCAAATAGCACATTCATCATAAAAAACAAATATAAAACATTTAGCCTGTAATGCAAATCTGAAAAGCTGGTAAAATTAACATATTAAGTACCTAAATAAAATATACATGCATGTTTATATATAACAAACAGTTCTCATACTATCAAAGGCATAATCATATTAATAACACCCAGACACCCCTGATGGAAGCCTTAAGAACTAGCAAATAAACACATACAAGGCTGCTCAATAATCCCTTCATGATGTAAACATAAGGCCTGCATCACTGTGTCATTCCTGTTTAAATTTCTACAACCTATCCATATAAAAAACAACAACGTTTGTAAAAAATACTTATATTCTCACCCCCATGGCTTCCACTTAACACAATTTATGACTTAATATGTTAATTTTACCAGCTTTTCAGCTTTGCATTATAGGCTGAAATTTTATATTTGTTTTTATGATGAATATGCTATTTTTTATACACTATGCTCAAACCTGACCCAGCCGCTATAGCCTTAGTTGACTCTACTGCTGCTAAGCACTTTAATTCCAATCTTACTTTTTCTAATCTGGATTAGAAAATTATTGATAGGCATGGGAAGATGTGCATACTTCTGCTACTTTGATTTCCAGAATTTTAAACTGCCAGGTTCATATTTTAAAGTTTGTACTGACATATTGTAAGGTATGAGGAATGTTTTATCTGCAGTTTCTTCTTGTGAGAAAAAATCTCCTTTAAATAATTTATTTTCTTTTATTGCACAGGTCACTACTCATTTATTGCAGTGTGTGTATGACTCTGTTGATAATTCTTTCAGGGCTATGGCCACTGGTACTGTTTTAAGATGATTTGCTTGGCTGCATTCTCAGAACCTCCCAGACAATGTAAAAATCTTCCTTGGATGCATATTTAGCATTTGGCCCCTCTGCTGCCGAGATGGTCAAAATGTTTGAAGAAAAGGGCAAACTGATCCAGGAAATCTCTTAGATTTTCCCCATTTTCCAAATTTTCCACAATATTTTTTATATCCGCAAACAATTTTGGAAACAAACAGAATAAACAGTCTCAACAGAGTTCAGATAAAGAAACATTTAAGAAGTGATGGGGGGGGGGCTCTAAAAAGAATTCTCAAACTTCACAAAACCAAAGACAGTCCAACAAGTCTGAATGACTATTCAAGAGACCGTGTGAACACCCCTCTCACTTTGGCCTCACACTTGCTCTTTGGAAACAGACAGTTTAGGAAGAATGAGTACTGAAAATCCTTCATCGGGGTTACAGATAGAAGTGTGAGGAAATTCCTCCTTTCCAGAAAAGGGGTCATTCCTCATCCTACAGATAAGACTTTTTTGTTTCCACCTATTCTTCATCTCATGCTATTCCAAAGAGTGATAGAATCAGTTCCTCCTTCCTAGGTGGAGAAGAGATTTTTTTCAAGGATGTTCCTAGTGCCAAAGAAAGAAAATGCTTGGAAACATGTTCTGGATATTTCTTTTCCAGACCTGTTTGTGATAGTGTACACATTCAAAATTATTTGACTTCACAACCTATTACCTCTTCTTCTTTCAAGTTTAGTTGTAACACTAGATTTAAAAGATGCTTATCATCACATGCCTATTCATCTAGAATTCAAACACTTGTTAAGGTATTGTGTGTCTGTCTCACATTATTAGTCATTGCCATCGCCCTTGGACTATTCACTGCACCAAGAGTGTTCACTAAGTATCTAGCTCCAGTTACAGTTCATTGCTGGCTACTACTTTTCTACATTTTTCCCTATTTATATGGCTTGCTTATTTTTCCATTCTTTTTCAAAATGTAAGGAATTTCTGTCTTGGATGAGAGAATGCTTGCATAAGATGGGATTTCAAGACAACATTCAAGTCTTTATTGGGACTTCCAGGATGGCTGCACATTGAGTAACATTTTCATTTCAGTTTTCCCAGTTGAGAAGAGAAACCCAGAAGAGAGAGACAGTGAACTCATATTTTTGGGTAGATTTCAGTAACTGGCTACTAAGTGCACCACCTGGATGTTAGCAGTAAAGAAATTCAGAGAACCTAAAAGAAAATCAACCACAAAAGGTGAGGAAAAAAACACTGACTGGGAAGAATTCTGCAGCTGTTCAGCAAAAAGCAGTGCAGGTTGCAGTTTGGATGTAAAACATGACTTCCAGTAACCTAGAAGAAAAAATAAGTCAAATAAACTCAGAGCTGATTAAAATAAATGAAACACTGATGGAGTATATCAACTCAAATAACAAAAGACTGGAAAAAATGGAAGATGTTTTAAACAGATATTCATATGAGGTGATAAAACTGCAAAATCAGAGGTTAAAATGAAGAAAAGGGTGGCTGAATATGAGACTGCTCAAGAAGCGATGTTTCAAAAATAATAGAATTAGAGTACAAAACATGCAGGGAAAACCTGAAATTTTCTGCTAAACCAGAGAAGCTGGAAGCAACAGAACATATTCATTGTATGAAAACACAAATTAGCAACTAGACTGATATTCCACACCAGAAGTTGTTAATTGAAAGGGTACATCATGTGTATGCTCCAAACCTGGCTATGAGAAAGCAGCCTAAACATTTAATAGTAAAGATGCAATCCTACCAGCAGAAGGAGTTGATTCTGACAAAACTGTGGCAAAAGGACAAAGGACTAAAAAAGGGAGACAGTAGAGTGTTTGTGGAAAATATTTACTTACTGTACACCAGGCAGAAGAAGAGTAAATGTATTCCATTAATCAGGAAATGTGAAGAAGCAGGTTTGAGATTCAAACTGCTGTACCCAACTATATTCAGAATATTCATTCCTTGGAGAGACAAAATATTTTCTGCAGCAGAACATGCTAAGGAGGAAATATAAAAATGTGTCCAACAAAAAGTGAACTATGAAACAAAAGAAGATTCTGCTTCTTGTTCTTCTGGTAATACAGACCACAGAGAGGCTGTGCCAGTGAAACCCTTTCCAGTGTTTCAATGGAAAATGCTTGCGAAACAGAAAAGAAAGCACAAGAGTTGACTAGAAGAACCAAGAGTATGCTGGAAAGGAAGCAGAGACTGGATTTGGGAGATGGAGATAAACTGTAATAAAGACAGCAACTCAGAAACTGACAAATAAATGTGAGATTGCAAAACATTAATTATATTTGTGAAACATGCCAGAACAAGAAACCTGGAAATATTGGATTTTTTTGACTTTGTTAATCTTGTAGAGGACTCTAATGCATATGCCCTATTTCATGCCATTAATGTTTGGAGGAACAATTAGGGGAGTGGAATAGGAATGAAATAATTAACTTTTTGTTCTTAACAGTAATAGTTTTATGGGGTATGTCATCTGCTTGCTATAAAGTAAAGTTTTCTCAGTTATTTTCAAGTATAATGGGGATACTGAAGTAAACAGGGACCCCTGTTTTTTTTTCCTTCTTTTCTATTTGTCCGTGTTCAGTTTTAAGAAATGTAGACACTGCAGTGTAAAAAAATGAAGAAAAGTCTGGCCAAAAGAGTATGGTACAAGAAAAAATTGATATGCTTTTTCTCATTCTTTCATAAAAGAATTGATGGATTAAGGCCCTTGGCTTGATCTAGTAACACATTTTAAAAGAAAGCAAATAAATAATGAAGAACACTGAATATAATAAGGCTTTACTCTAGCAAATAAATAAATTTATGATTGTAGAAGCAACTCTGTCTCCATGAAGACACGAGAACCAGATACAATTGGCTAAGGGGCAATAAAAACAGAATACTTGTATCTTTCAATGGCTAGGAGATAATGCTTTCTGAAAGCATTCAAGTGTTTTCCAATTCTGTGAGAACAGTAAAGATAATACCAAATCAGACAGAACTTACTAGAAGCCCAGGCTGCACCATGTTTCTTAGTATGGATAGCCATCCTTATAGGTTAACCCAAGTCTGTGAATGTGGCTGTCAGTTTGGGAGGGTAACTCTTCAATATCTGAAGATGTACATAATTTTCTGTGTAAATATTACATTAATAGGTTTTGGGGTGTATTGGGGGTGTATTTGTTTTTTTGTTTGAGGGCGTTCAATAAAACATTTTGTAAGATGTGACATAGGCTGAAATGGATATGACATGAAACAGCTGAATAAACGGTAAACCTGCCAAACATCAGTTTATGCATGTAACACAAAAGCCGGACTAGCTGCTTAACAAAAAAGCTGTTACAAATAAAAGGTGGGAATAATAGCTTTTAACATAATGATGTTTTGATATTATCTTTAAATGTCAATGGCATCACAGATATATACAAAAAAAGAAAAAGCAGTGAAATATATTAAAAATGTAGAGTGCAAATAGTTGTGCTGTAGGAGACATACTTGGAAAGAACTGAAAAAGTGAATTTGATAAAGAAAGGTTTTCAGGACAGTTATTCAGTGGAATACCTGGGAGAGAGGAAAAAAGGAGTACTTATATTAATTGCAAGAGGAGCTCCAATAGTGATAGAAGAGGATATCAAAAGATGTTTATGGTAGAGTTGTACTACTAAAGGGCTACTGGCAAAGGAGGGGATTACACTGGCATGTATTTATATTCTACCTAAAACTGCTATAATGGAGCTTAAGAAAATTCTGGGAGAAATAATCAATTTTTAACAGAGAATATTACTTATAGGTGGAGACTGGAATTTGATTTGCAGAAGTGATGCTATGTCTAGGGAGCCAAGAAGGGAAAATATAACAAAGGAGGGTAGGTTTTTGAAGAAATTTATGAAAAATTTTGGCATGGAAGATGTGAATTCAATAGTAGGAGTTTGGAGTGAATTTACATATCATTCCCCAATATATAAAAACTGAGCTAGACTAGACAGAACTCATATTTCACAGGAACATGTGCATTTAGTTAAGAGTTTTGATAGGCATCCAATAATTATGCAGCGATACAAACTAAAATAAAAACACAAGATAATGAAATAAAAATCAGACATTGGTGCTTTTCTACCTATCTGTTAAAAAGATGAATTTATGGAATGGGTGGTAGAAATTATTTAGGAGTTATTAGAGAAGACAGAAATTTCTTCAGAAACTATAGCTAGATAGTAGGATAAAATTAAAAAAGCATTTAAAAATAGGGTGGAAATAAAGGAAAGATATGGTTAAGAAGTAATAAGAGTTATTTAGAGGGACTGACAGATGTTAAAGTATTACAGAATGGGGGGAAATTTCACAAAGCAAGAAAAGGAGCAACTGCAGAATGCTAAGCAGAAAATAAAGGATTACCTTGATAATATGCATGAGTTTACAAAGACTGCTGTTATGCAACTGTTTCTTGATAATAATGCCAGAGCACAAAAACGTTTAGTGCAACGACTCAGGCAACAGAAAGTTGAAAGGATTGTTGACAAGCTTAGGGAGCCTATAACAAGATCTTTCATCCTGCTGGCATAAAAGAATTACATTTTTGTGATATTGTGCTGATTTGTTCATAACTTCCCTGTACCTGGCTTGGGCACCTGTGACTACAAGACTTGGATTGCCAATAAAACCATCTGGACCTACAAAGCTGATACAAGTATTTTTTGCAGTTGCTCTTACTGTCTAAGTATTTAATACTTTTGTGATAGATTTATTGATTTTGTTGAATTTATTACTGTTTTTCAGCCTGCACTTTTTAAAGATACACAATCTGTTTGTTACTTTACTGCTCTTAGGTTGTTTTAACAGTATTTTCATATTATCTAACCTCCTCTGGTACTGAAAAAGCTGTTCTGAGTTTGCCAAAGTTCTCCTGAGTCTGTCAAAATATTATTTTATGCTGTGCACTTTTTTTCTGTATTTTGTTGAACATTTTAAGGGTTAGTGAACTTATTTCCAAGGATTCCTGAAAGTGCAGTAATTCTGTAAAGCATTTGTTACTGCACTTGAGCTCAAAACCAGTCATTTCACATTAAAAGGGTTTTTCTACACTTTGGTGGGAGCAGAGCTGAATTCAACCCAGATGAGCGGGAAACTGCTGGTTTAAACTTTATTGTGTTTTTATCTGATTGGCATGATGCATTAACTGTGTAAATGTCTTTACACAAATGCTGTTCCCCGTGCTCTATATTTAAGCAAACATCTTCAGTTTAAATTCCTCTATAGGAAAGACTGTCCATAGTTTCCCACTGTTCACATCTGCTCAAAGAGCTTCCAATTTGTGCAGAGGGCAGTACAACCGCAGGTCATCTAAACAGAGCTGTTCAATGTTTGGTGACTTTTGCCAGAGGTCTCGAGAGATTCTGCTGAAATCTAAAGCATCCACTGCAAGTACTTTTTGAGTTTTCTTTGCACTTTGCTGACTGTATTTTATCATTCTGCTGCCTCATTTTACTGATTTTTACTGTATTTTTCTGCACTTTAAAAAATCCATTCTGCTGCCTTAAGTAGTTAGTACATAGTATGGACTAGATTCAGATCTGCTGAATCTAGAATGCATTTTTACACTTGAGCACTATTCCAGCCATCTTACATTAGGAGGGCCTTGTCTGCTCCCTTGTGGCAGAAGTGTGTAGTCTGAGCCTCATCTGAATTGGAGGTTACTGGAGGAAAGCTCATTGTGTGTTTTCCCTTTGGTAGTTTTAGCTTAAAAGTGTTTAATTTTGCTTGTATTTAAGCCTTACATTTGTGTGGGTTTACCCTGTTTTAACTGGAACTGTTTATTGTTTGGTGACTTTTGCCAAAAGTCTGGAGAGATTCTGCTGAAATCCAAAGCATCCACTGCTAAAGTAAAAAAAAAAAAGCATATTGTGAGTTTCCTTTGCACTTTGCTGACTGTATTTTATAATTTTGCTGCCTCATTTTTCTGATTTTTATTACATTTTTTTGCACTTTAAAAAAGATGTTCTGTTGCTTTAAGTATGTAGTACATAACATAGATTACTGGATGAATGCTTATTGTGTGCTTTCACATTGGTAGTTTAGATTAAAAGTGTTTAATTTCACGTGTATTTAAGTCTCGCATTTGCATGTAGCTGTTTACTCCTTAAAGGGGTTCAGTGGTGCCCTGTATAGCCGTAAACTCCTTGAAAGACAGTTTTCTTCTAGGCATCTGTTAACCCTCCCATGCTTCTCTGCTGCATTGTGGAAACCTCAGTGTGCACTGCGAAGCATTGCCATATATTTCTGTAAGGCCCTTTTGTAGAGTATCCACATCATATGGGAATTCAATAATGGCTCCCAGTTTGCAGTCATCTGAGAACTTTGTTAGCCAGATTCCCTTAGTGTTAGCCTATACTTCAGAAAAGTAGATGCCAAACAAGAACGGTCCCAAGACTGAACCCTGAGGTACTCTACTTGTCACTTGTCTGGAGCTGGATTTGGAGTCAGCTACTTTTACAGTGTGGGTTATCTGGAGCTGGATTTAGAGTCAGCTACTTTTACAGTGTGGGTTCTGTCAGTAAGCCAGTTGGCAACCCATTGAGTGATGTAGGGATTAATACCCAGCTTAGTAAGTTTATCTATGATTCCAGAGTGGGGGATGGTGTCAAAGGCCTTGGCAAGGTTCAGATAGGCTGTGTGGACTGCCTTACCCTCGTCCATGGCTCTGGAGACTGATTAGAAGAAGTCAATTAAGTTCAGGACACAAAATCATCCATTCACAAACCCAAACTGGGTGGGGTCTAGTGTTTGAAGTTTGCCAATGTCTTTGTTTATAAGTTTCATGATAATACGTTCCATGGCCTTGCAGATCAGGCTCATCAGATTGATGGGGCGGTAGTTCCCTGGATCCAAGGTGGATCCCCCGTTGTGGAGTAGGATAACTGTAGCTGTGAGCCACTCAGTGGGCACGAAGCCTGATGAACTGTTAGTCTCCAACCATATCTCTGGCCAGCCTGATTGGCATTAGCATCCTGAGGAAATGTAGCATTGACCTCATATATACTGACAACCACTTACTCTTAAAACAAACAAGTACAATATGTGAGAGATGCAATTACACTATGAAATTGGAATCGATTCTGTTGCATAAAAAAAACAGACATCAAACAGGTTATCAGTGCACACACATCACCTCTCACACAAAACAAGGTCACAACACATAAACCCACATGTGTGGAGATACTCAGTAGAAGCCTACCAAATGATCAGAGACCTCCTAAGTGTGAACCACTTGCACAGACTGCAAAGCACATAGAATCCACTACACATAACACACCAGTGTCTCAGCAATTAAGCCCATAGGCAAAACACCTCAAAACCAGGTGTCCTGGTTGTAGGAGACTCCATAGTGAGACATCCAGATGTCCCCTTCAGCAGGCTGGACAAGGAGAAGGTCATGGTCAGCTGCCTGTCAGGTGCCAGGATCTGTCAAATCACACATGCACTCAATTCACTCAACAACAAATAATGTTATCACTATGTCATAGTACATGTTTGGGTGAATGTCTTGAGACCTGCCTCTCTGGATTATATGAAGAGAGACATGACTAACCACTCAGATTAAGTGCCCCAGGCAGGTATGTCCTTAGTTATAAGCAGCATTCTATTTTCACCCAGGATGATGCCACAATAAAGACAAAAAATGATTGACTCTAACAATTGGCTTAGCTTCTGGTATCAGTCTAGGGGGATCCAGTATCTGTAAGCCTGGGAAGACATGGTTGACAGACCATGCTGCTTTGCCAGAGATGGTGTTCACCTGTCTCTAGGCTTTTGGATACTGGCAAAGGTTCTTGCCTTCACCATAGTGCCTTTTTAGGCAATGTCAAAACAACAAAATTTCCAACATAAAAAAATCCACTCTATAAAAACTCAAGGTTATGTTGCTTTATGTTAAGAGCCTAAACAGGAAACTGTACTCCTCATTTTTTAAGATACTGATATCTGTGCAGTCGTGGAGACATTGTTCAAGGCTGCAGACAGCACCCTGGCCATGCTAGGCTACAATGCCTTCCACACACTCAGATCCTAAAATGATTGTGAAAGAACCAAAGGTGGAGGTGTATCCATCTTCATTAAAGCCAAATACACCTCAAGACTAATTAAACAGTATGACTCTCTTGAGCTACTCCAGGTCCAACTAACTATAGGTAAAGCACCCTACCATGTTATTACTCACTACAGGTCCCCCACCATGAACCAAGAGAAGCATACCGCCTACCTGGACTTACTAGAGTCACTCAATATACAGCCAAACGTTTTGGTCATGAGTGATTTCAACTATCCTTCCATCGACTGGGTAACATACACAAGCATGAACCTGCCCGCCCTGATGTTTCTGGACTTTGTCAATACAAATGGCCTGAAACAACTAGTCTGCAACTCCCACAAGGGGCTCAAATGTCCTAGACTTTGTACTCACCAATGTTGGGGGGGCAATACACTACCCTTCTATGCCTTGCCCTCCCTGGTAAGGTCATACCATAAATCTGTCTCATTTGAAGTAATGATCAGACTTGACACCCCCACAGGAGCCAACAAAATGAAACATTTCTCCAAAGCAAACTACAGCCTACCAGGCAATGATATAAAAAGTTTCAAACCCCTTGCTAATTCAGCCAGCAATCACTCCTGTGTAGAAGAGTAAAGAAGTGCCCTGTATAACCACCTAAATAACTATATTGCCTCAGCTGTACTTGACTGTATCAAATCCAGGTCCTCCCGAAAAAACAGGCCACCCTGGTAGACCTGAAGTATAAATATGTTATATAACAAAAGGAAGAAACTGACATTTAAAAACAAGAGGAAAGTTGTTCACCAGAAGAAAAGTACCCTTAACAGCTTCAATAAGCAAACCAGATATCTTTATTAACATCCCTAGCTAAGTATAATCATAAGGCATTCTTCATCTACATTCAGAATCCCAACTATGTGCTTAACTTATAGTGAATGGTACCTCTCATACTAAACCAAAGGAAATTGCCAACCTCCTAGCTGATAGACTTGGCACAAACTTCACCCTTCTGTCCCCACCAGCCATACCCCAAAGTATACCTGATACAGTCCTATACCCAGTGTCTCCAAAGAGCAGGTCATATCCTTGCTCTCCAAGGCCAAAAACACAGCCACTATGGAACCAGATAACATCCCAGGCTGCTTACTAAACAATCTCAAACAAGACCTAGCAGATCCACTTGGCACTCTCTTTAACCTCACCCTGAGCACTGACTTTGTTCCAGCAGAGTGGAGAACAGCAACAGTAATCACTTTCCACAAAGTTGGTCCATCAAACAACCCTGGGAGCAATAGACCCATAAGCATAACCAGCCATATCTGCAAGGCCATGGAAAGAATCATCATGGACCTTATCAACAAGGACATAGGTGACCTTCAACCTCCTGAACCGACCCAGTTTGGCTTCATTATGGGTAGATCATGTTCACTGAACCTGATGGACTTCTTTGAGAATGTCACCAATGCCCTAGATGAAGGCAAAACAGTACATACGGATTATCTTGGCTTAGCCAAGGCTTTTGACACAAACCCTCAGTCAGGTATCACTGAGAAACTCTTCCATCTGGGGATTAACCTATACATCACTAGATGGGTAGCCAACTGGCTCACTGACACAATGCATATTGTCAAAGTTGGGGATTCTACCTCTACCAGTAGACTGGTTAACAGTGGCGTACCACAAGGATCTGTGCTGGGCCCTCTACTGTTGGGAATCTAAACTCTGGTGCGAGATTTGGCAACACAGGTTGATAGCAATCTAAACATAAGGAAAGCCTTCTACATTGCACATCTCATAAGTAAGGGCTTTGTATCCAAGACTAAGAATATTATAACTCCACTCTTCTCGACCCTCATCCGATCACTAATAGAGTACAACTCTTCCTTTTGTATGTACCTCACCAGACACCTGCAGCAGAGGGTTCTCATCAAGAGAATTCAGGGCCTTCAAAACATAACCTACATGTAAAGACTGGAAGCCCTGTCTCTGTACTCTGTATCCTACAGGCTGCTGAGAGGCTACCTGTGCCTGGCCTACAGAGCAGTCTCTGACCCTGCCCTAATGGAAATGCTGCACATCCACAAATCATATGTATCAAGAATCACTTACTCCAGGGTTCTCAACCTAGCCTGTGACATTAACAGAACATGCTGGAGAGACAGATATATCTCCCAGTGATTGTCACTCCTCTAGAATAAACTCCCATTTCATGTGAAACAGAGCTTCTCAATAACCCTATTCAAGCACTACCTAGACAACTGGATGGGAGACAAGTAAATTCACCCCTGGTGGTGGCACCTATGTCCCTCATGGACAGGGGTAGTCGGTGCTGATCATAGACTCACTCTCTAAATAAAGACCATCTAACCAAAGTCAGTTAGGGAGCACAGGTATAACATTGCTAGGCTTGTAAAGGTCCTAGGGCCATTAGCCTAGTAATCTCCTATGAACCTATGAAAAAGAGATCCTGTAAAGGTACTAGAAATATTTTGGAAATTTTATGAAAGTCTGTATAAAGCAGAGAAATATGGAGATCAAGAAAAGGTACAAATGGAAATGTTTATGGAAGAATGAAATATGCCAAGGTTAGAGGTAGATGAGGCTCAATTACTAACAGCTAGGATAAGAGGAGATGAGATAAAAATGGGGATGTATAACCAATCAACAGGAAAGTCCCCAGGAACAGATGGTACTCCTGTGGATGTTTGGAAGCTAGGAGGGGGAAAACTGATAAGGATCTGGAAGGTTGTGTTTAACAGTATTGTATAAGGAAGAGAAGCATACCAACATGCTGGAAGAAAGCAGTGGACATAAAGAGGGTAATCACTTATCAGATCCAGCTTCATACAGGCCCATTTCAATCCTAAACCATGACTATAAAGTGCTTATGTCTATAATGGCTAATGAAATGGCAAATATGATGCCAAAATTGATAGATATAGATCAATGTGGTTTTGTGGAGGGGCGGCAAACATCTGACAAAATTAAAAGAACATTGATGATTCATAGGGAAGTTGAATGTAAGAAAATACCACTGTTGTTGGTGGGTCTTAATGGAGATAAAGCATTTGACAGAGTAAGCTGGGAGTTTATGAGCAGGGAAATGGAAGCATTTGCATTCCCTAATAAAATTATAAGGTTGATTAGGAGGATATATGAGGGATTGGAATCAAAAATTAAAGTGGGTGGGTTCCTCTTTGATAATTTCTGTTTGAGCAGAGGAGCTAGGCAGGGGTGTCATCTTTTCCCTTTGTTATTTGCACTATATTTAGAAACAATGACAAAGAAAATAAGAAAGTCAGAAATTGGTATGGTGGTCAAGAAAAGCTGGCTCTGTATGCAGATGACATTATTTTACACTTGACAAAACCAGAAAGGGACATTATAGTGTTGTGGAACATTTTGAGGCAGTTTCAGATCTTTTCGAGATGCAAAATTAATGAAGCTAAAACAAAGGCAATAGCTATAAATGATGTATCCACACACAAATTGGTTCAGCAATATCCATATTTATGGGGACATGACAAATGAAGTACTTAGGAGTATGGATTACAAAGGATTCTTGTGTAGCACCTAAGGATATGTGGTAAGAGACTAAACATAAGATATTGGAAGCTCTGTTATATGGATATGGATAGCAAGATACAAGTCCCTTTAGTTTTATACATAGGCCAGGCATATTTTTATCAACCAGATGAGATGTTGTGGATAGCAATTAATAAAAAGGATTTTATCTGGAAGGAGAAGGCAGCAAGAGTCAAATTGGATAAACTGATTCTTCCAATTTTACAAGACGGTTTAGGATTACTCGTTTTGAAGGGTTATTTCCGAGGTACACATTTAAGGTTCCTATACATAGCACAAGCAGAAAGCTAGAATTCAATGTGGAAATGCATTATGATGAAATGGGGGGGGGGGGCTCAAGAAACAAGGAGAGACTGAGATTTTGGATGCAGATCCTTAATGAGAATAACAATAATAATGCAGAATATTAGATTCATAAAGAAGCAGAAGGTATTTGAAGAACTAAGCCAACACAGGAATGGAGAAATGAGATTCTGCTGATAGGGATGACTGAAACTGGGGATACAGATAACAGGCAAGAGGGAGCTGAAATTTATTGGAGAATGGTAAAAAAAACAAGGTGTTGGGAGCAAATAATTAGAGAGGAAAAGGTAACAGAATGGAAAGAGGCCAAGAATTTATTTGTACTGCAGGACTGAGATTGCCTTCCCTATCAAGGATTGATATCAGAGTATAGGCAAACTGAAAGAAATAGAGGGAGATCCTAAGTGAAAGACCAGTGCTGGTAGAGTTTTTAGTAGAATGTAGAATAGAAGCTGCTGTTAAAAAGAAAGTATTAGTAGAACATATAAAATACTGCATGATAACTACAAGAATCGATCATAGTAGGATAGAAAGGATTGGGAAAAGAGATTGGATGGCAAATAAAATAAAATTCAGCTAGAAAAACAGGTATGAATGATGTGGTAAATATTAAATGTTTTTTAAAGCATCATAGGTTGTATGTAAACAAACAAGTAGTTGTTTTAAAATGTGTTTTATTGATTTACATAATTGATTGTTTTATTGTTTAAATTGGTTGGAATGATTTATTTAAGTGTATTGTGAGTTAGAGTTAGTACTCTGAAGAACTCTGAGGACAAAAGCGTTGAATAAAGTGTTTCTGATATGCTAAACTTGCACTTTGGCTTCATTTTAGTTCCAGTCTTTTATTCGTATTAGGTTTGGAATTGTGAATGGGTTGGTACGGACTTGTGTGTTTTATTAGTGCTTTGATGTATCCTTTTTTAAGTGTGTTATTTGATTGTCTGCTACTCTATCAGACAGTTGATCAAAAATGTATCTGGATGCTATAAAGCTGGGGAGGAATCTTTTTTACCAAGATACTGAGAACTCAAAAGTGGTTATGTTAAACAAAGAGTGCTAGGGTGTTTGGGACTTTACGCCAGTGGAAGTGCTTTCTTCAAGTTTCAGTTAGGTTTTTCATCAAATGTACTTTTGTGCATTTGCTTTAACTGAAACTCTTTTCCCTGTGACTAATTCCATCCCATACTGAAAAAAATATAACAAGCAGCAGAAATAAATATGTATTGCTATATCAGCCTACTCAATAGAATGTGGTAGCACTGCTGATTTCCTATGTATTGTTTAATGATACTATACACTATTATTCTCTTAAACATAATCGATTCTCTGCTTTGAGTGTTAAACTTTATCTGGTTGCACATTTTAATAAAATCATGTGTCTTTATGGGTGCTGCTGACAGAGCTGAGACATCTGTGAGCACTAAGATGACTCATGACTTTACACAACATACGACAATGGTTTATGCATGAATGGGCGTACCTTCGTTGAAGGTTGTGCATCAGGCCTGGCAAGCTGGTACGTAAAAATAAACTGCCAATCATTAGCGGACCGGAGTTCCGCTGTGGTGACCCCTAACCGGGAAAAGCCGAAAGACGCAACAACAACGACAATGGTTTATATATGTGTGCAGTAGGGAGCTGATAACTAAATGGAAGAAACTGTAAATGTGATAGTCAGCAAACTTAATGGAGTACAAGGAGTGAGGTGCAATATGCCCCCCAACCCCCATAGTTTGCTAGAACATTGCAGTTATGGCAACACCTGTTTGCTGTTTAAACAAGTAAGGCTAAAGTTAAGGAATTTGAATCAAAATAACCTGAAATTATTTATTTTCATTTTGTCACCATTAGCTAACTGTTATTGAACATTTGATTCAGTTGTTTGAATTGATCTCTAAAACTATCCATTTCTTACAGAAAAAAAATACAAAAATAAGTTCTTATTAAAATATACAACATAGGGCATGTAATTGAAAGACAAATTCACTATGTTTGCCCTGTACCAAATGTTTTTAATACACTCTAGAATCCTACTGCAGCAGATGTTTTCTCTAAGAATGAACCACAAAATCATTAAATGTATATATGTGTTCCATGCAAAACATATTGTGACTTTCTAAAGATGTCTTTATCAAAGGCTCATCCTGCTGTAGCTAAAACTGCCAATTGAAGGGTGCAGAAAGTGAGAAAAAGTAACTAATGTGAAAAAATTATAAGAAAAATATTTAGAAGCAATAGATCCGTCACAGTAAGTCTTGATTTCAGACATGAAATTTAATTCTGAAAACATTCTACATTGAGAAATCCCTACTGAGACAGCCTTATTGTTCCTTTGATTTTAATCCCATGCAATTATGAAAAAAATGGGCAAAGCAGCAGGAAGACAAAAAAGTACTTTCTGCATTACACAAGTTTGTGCTGCAACTACAGAGACAAAGAATAAGTGTTTTTATAGTCTGCATAGCAGATGCATTATTAATTTAAGAGATGAAGTTTTAAAAGTAAATGTCCGAGTTCTCATTTTTCACAGTTCTACTTGTACTCCCTTCTCTTTCTTGTTCCTCACACCAGTGTAACCATGTAGCATTAAGCTCATCCCTTAAAAATTAAATTTACATGGTAGAAATGTGGGAGAAAAAGTTTACTCATGAGGTCATCTGTAAACACGTTCACTTGACAGTAAAACAACATCAGTCTTTCACATTCATTCTTGTGTTCCACCTGCAACTCCTGTATGCTAGGCTTTGTTTTGCAAGTGAAACTTGGCAGATCGATTCTGGATTTTAGAAAGATGATTTTTCTGAACAAACAATCTTTATACATAATTGACCATTGTCTTGTAATTCTAATAGGAAGATGTGCACATTTTGTACTGAAGCAAATGAAATACACTAACAGGCATTATTTTTCATATACTAGGACAGATTTGAGTGTTTCAGTTTGCAATGTGTGACAGTCAGTTGTGTTAATCCATAATCATGAGTTAGTTTCTAATTAAATTCATTAATTTTGTTACCCAGCAGCTCAAACACTCATAGCAATATATGTGAAGTATAATGCTTGTTAATGTTAATTTAATACAGTTTGATTACTTTCGTATAAATGTAAATTTGCCTACATCACAAGTGATAATTCAATAAAGGTGTTTAAAAAATCGTTGTTTAACTTGTAGGACATTCCAAGACTGCATCCTATACCCATATCTTTGGAGGAAACAACATTATGGCAGATGCACTTCTGCGCATAAAAAGTTTATTAAGCCACATTATATTTTAATTAAATCAAAGTATGATGTCAGTAGTTCAGTTATGACTAAATGACAAACTCAACCTGTCAAAATATTTATATACTTAACAAAGTCCTAGTGTTAAAGAAATTGAAAAAAAATGAAAATTTCTGAGCAAACTGGTAAAGCATTAAATATGAAATTAAATAGCTTCTGTACTATATAAAAGAGATCAGTTACCAACACAATGTAGACAGAGGATATCTTAAGCATATGCACCTTGGAATGGTATATCTCTTCTCTGCAATGCAGATGAACACAGAAAGGCCATTACCCCTAGTGGTCTCACTGTTTTGCATGAAATCAGAAACAAGTCAGCAGAATAAGAAAGTTACAAGGAAAGATTTTATAATTTTAGCAGTGTTCTACAAATAAGGGTAAGTCATTAATAAGGTATTTTGCAGATTCCACAACAACAACAACAAAAAAGAGAAAGCAACAGATGTCAAAATGCTGAAATGCCATTGTAATATAATGAAGTAAAAGTAATTATTCTGGTGCTGTAAAATTCTGATATAAAACCAAATGTCACAGACAGTTGTGAAGGAAATTTTTGAAGAAGCTGCCTGTGAAATAAAAGTCTGTTCTTTAACCTCGTTTAATAAAATACACTTACTGTACATAACATTAACTAAGTAAAAGTTAATTTTTTCGTTGCATATCTGCAATGCAGCATGAACATCATCAGTGACTAAGTCTGATATACTCTGCACCTGATGTAAAAATAAAACATTAAGTAGTAAGTACACTGAAAAAATATCCCTTTACATAATCAACTAATTGTACTAAAAGGTAATGGTATACATGCAAATATTAAGATATATACATAACCATATAATACAACACAGGTTGACTAGCATCACTTTATTGTCTTTTAATTGGATACCAAACTCAGTTTCCCCCACTGTTTTCAGTGG